>NC_057401.1:26474734-26684825 GCF_019320065.1 Cervus canadensis | reverse complement strand
TATGGCTGCAGTCACCATTTGCGGTGATTTTGGAGCCCCAAAAAATAAAGTCTGACGCTGTTTCCACTGTCTCCCCATCTATTTGCCATGAGGTAATGGGGCCAGATGCCATGATCTTAGTTTTCTGAATGTTAAGCTTTAAGCCAACTTTTTCACTCTCCTCTTTCACTTTCATCAAGAGGCTTTTTAGTTCCTCTTCACTCTTTGCCTTAAGGGTGATGTCATCTGCTTATCTGAGGTTATTGATATTTTTCCCAGCAATCTTGATTCTAGCTTGTGCTTCTTCCAGCCCAGCGTTTCTCATGATGCACTCTGCATAGAAGTTAAATAAACAGGGTGACAATATACAGCCTTGATGTACTCCTTTTCCTATTTGGAACCAGTTTGTTGTTCCATGTCTGGTTCTAACTGTTGCTTCCTGACCTGCATAGAGGTTTCTCAAGAGGCAGGTCAGGTGGTCTGGTATTCCCATCTCTTTCAGAATTTTCCACAGTTTATTGTGATCCACACAGTCAAGGCTTTGGTGTAGTCAATAAAGCAGAAATAGATGTTTTTCTGGAATTCTCTAGGTTTTTTGATGATCCAGCGGATATTGGCAATTTGATCTCTGGTTCCTCTGCCTTTTCTAAAACCAGCTTGAACATCTGGAAGTTCTCCGTTCCCATATTGCTGAAGCCTGGCTTGGAAAATTTTGAGCATTACTTTACTAGCGGGTGAGATGAGTGCAATTGTGCGGTAGTTTGAGCATTCTTTGGGGTTGCCTTTCTTTGGGACTGGAATGAAAACTGACCTTTTCCAGTCATGTGGCCACTGCTGAGTTTTCCAAATTTGCTGGCATATTGAGTGCAGGACTTTCACAGCATCATCTTTCAGGATTTGAAATAGCTCAACTGGGTGGAGTGGGTTATCATGTCCTTTTCCACGGGATCTTTCTGACCCAGGGATCAAACCCAGGTCTCCTGCATTGCAGGCAGACTCTTTACCATCTGAGCCACCAGGGAATCCCTATAAGATCATTCTATAGCCATCATACTGGCAAAAAGAAAAGTGAAGCCTGACAAAGTCAAGCACTGATAAGGGTACAGTACTATGGAAACAGGCATATTCTGCCTATAGGATATACATTGGTACAACTGCTTTAGAAAATTTATTTATTGAAGCTGAGTATGTACACATCCTATGGCTTGTGTACCAGAGCATTCTTTGCAGCACTGTTATAACAAAGAAACAATGACAACATAAATGCGTGCCAGTAATAAAGTGGGTAAATAACTTGTGATATATTTGTATCATGACAAGCAATGGTGACTCAGTCTATTAGAGGAGTTACAAAAATATATACTGCCAGGTAATTTGCTAAATTATACAAAGACTTTGATGGAAAAAAATGTTTAAAACACAGAAAACAGTATATTGTTGGTGGAGATATACACAGGTAAAAAAACATGGATTCTAATTAGAACATAGATTAGAACATAGATGCTGGAGAAGGGGTAGGCTACCCACTCCAGTATTCTTGGGCTTCCCAAGTAGCTCAGCTGGTAAAGAATCTGCCTGCAATACAGGAGACCTGGGTTCGATCCCTGGGTTGGAAAGATCCCCTGGAGAAGGGAACAGCTACCCACTCCAGTATTCTGGCCTAGAGAATTCCATGAACTGTATAGTCACGGGGTTGCAAAGAGTGGGACACAACTGAGCAACTTTCACTTTCACTAGAACATAGATATAAAAACATTAGAATGTAGATTGACTCAAGAAATCTGAAAAATATCTTGGCACCGGTTTGGGGAGAGAAGAGTGGGTAATGGATTTAAGGAAAGCAGCAAAGGGGAACCTTTATTTATGCTATATTGTTTTATATAAAATATAGACCATTCAATGCATATAAGTGTCCATGTGCAGGTATCCATGTGTATGTACCTGTCTCTATAATCTGCATTTAAAATGACAAAAATTAACATTTGCAATATTGAATGACAGTGCTTTTACATCAAAATTTTGCATTTTCCTACTTTTTAATGTTTAAAAAGAAAAACCTAACTGCAAATCTAATACTAAATTACAATAATCTGGGGTCAAAGGACTACCAGAGCCATTAGAATCCTAAGAAGATAACTGCAAAGCACTAAGCATCAAAATGGTAATTTACCTGCCCCCTTCAGGGAAAGTCAAATTGCAGTGGCAGGTTCCAGCTGTGCTAACATGTTAACATCTGACTCTAACAGTCAGGCTCTGAGTGTTTTCCTGGAGGAAACCCTTGAGGACACAGAGGCAGTTGTCATTGTTCAGTTGCTAAGTTGTGTCCAACTCTTTGTGACCTCAGGGGCTGCAGCATGCCCGGCTCTGCTGTCCTTCACTATCTCAATTCATGCCTATTGAGTCAGTTATACCATCTAAAGGCTTTCCTGGTGGCTCAGCTGGTAAAGAATCCTCCTGCAAAGTGGGAGACCTGGGTTCAATCCCTGGGTTGGGAAGATCTCCTGGAGATGGGAACAGCTACCCACTCCAGTATTCTGGCCTGGAGAAAACCATCTCATCCTCTGTTGTCCCCTTCTCCTCTTGCCCTCAATCTTTACCAGCATCAGTGTCCTTCCGATGAGTCAGCACTTCCTATCAGGTGGCTACAGTACTGGTAGTTCTGGGAAAATGAGGCCAGAGAAGGTGGAATTCGAAAGTGTATTTTCACATGGCCAGGGGAGGTCAGCAAAGCAAAACAAAACAAATGTGTGAAATCCCGAAAGGCTGACTACAGAAGAAATATTTTCTTTTTGGAGGTATCCCTAGATCACTACAGTTCTTTCTTTAGCCCCATCTCTTTTCTCTCTCCTCCTCCCTTCTTTTATACTATTTCTCCCTCTCCTTCCTCAGCCTCCTCTTCTTCTTCCCACCCTCCTCTTTCTCTCTCCTCATTTACTCCTTCCTCCTTTTTCTTAGATTTTGTGCTCTGGGTCTACATAGCTGTCAAATGTTATTGATCATAGGACATTGAATTGAAGGCTTTCTTGTCTCTCTTCATGACCAAATCAAAGGATTTTGGAAGATTGTCTTTGGCTGTCAAGCTTTCATTTCTAATGCTTCTGTATACCTTAGGATGTTTGTAGAAAAATTTATACCTAAGGATGCTTGTAGATTTATAAAAATTTGTATAAAAATTTATACCTAAGGATGCTTGTAGAAAAATCATTCACCACAGAAGAGAAATATTTGTGTGTACGTTGGGGTGGGGGATTATGTCACCTGAGTTCAAGAATAGATGATCTTCTGATTATTTCCAAGTCTCTTGAATAGAAAGTATGGTTGTATATATACAAAAAGAAACCAAAAGAACGTGGAAGCTAAAGTGTGAGAGAAGGTCACTCAAGCAATTTATATTTCATTTTGATTTTTGTACTTCCCAAAATACTCCACTTGCTATTACTATTCTTTCTTTCCCCAAAGCAAAAATTGAGTACTTCTAAATCTTTGTAACTTGAAGTCAAAGTAAACTTGGTTTTGTGGCTTAGAAGACAGCATTTATTTATTTACCTATTTTTGACCTTGCAGCATGAAGGATCTTAATTTCTTCCTGACTGGGAATAGAACCTGTGCCCCTGCAGTGGAAGTGTGGAGTCTTAGACACTGGACTGCCAGGGACTTCCCAGTTACCATTTTATATCTATGCAAAATATTTATGTGAACCTGAAAAAAAACTGTTTCCAAGTAAAAGTAGTTGTCCCAACTTTAGATATAATATACAGGACTAAATACAGTATGTTCCTTTTCAAAGTGTAAAATGGCATGCATATTTTTTTTTCTGAATACATTCCTAAGTTGTTAGAAAGTTCCTTTAAAAATCACTAGCCTCAACATCAGTAATCACCAGGGAAATGCAAATCAAACCCACAATGAGATATCACCTCACACGTGTCAGAATGTCTTTTATCAAAAAGACAACAAGCAAGAAGTGAAGCGAGGATATGGAAAAAAGAACACCCTGCTGCGCTGTTGGTGAGAATGTTAATTGGTGCAGTCACTATGGAAAACAGTATGGAGATTCTCAAAAAATTCAAAATAGAACTACTATATGATCCAGCTATTCCACTCCTGGGTATATACCTGAAAAAAATGAAAACAATCATTGGAAAGATATATAAAGCCCTACATTCATTGGAGTACTATTTACAACGACCAAAATATGGAAGCAGCTTAAGTGTTCACTGATAGATGAATATATAAAGAAAATGTGGTATACACATACAATGAAATATCACTCAGCCACAGAAAAGAATGAAATCTTGCATTTATGACAGCGTGGATGGACCTAGATGGTATTTTGCTAAGTGAAATATGTCACACAGAAAAAGACAAATACTGTATAATTTCACTTACAGGTGGAATGTAAAAAACAAAAAAAGAAAAACAAAACAAAGCAGAAACAGACTCACAGTGATAGAGGGGAGGTAAATAGCAGGATGACAGAAAGAGGTGAGGGAGATTATGAGGTACAACCTTTCAGTTACAGATAAAGGAGTCATGGAAATGTAGCATACAATGTGGGAAATATAGTCAATAATATAATAACTTTATATAGTGACAGATGGGAACTAAACTAATTGTGGTGATTATTTTGTAAGGTACAGAAATACTGAATCACTTTGTTGTGTATCTGAAATGAACATAGGGTTGTAAGTCAGTTATGGGCTTTCCTGGTGGCTCAGCGGTAAAGAATCCACCTGCAATGAAGGAGACATAGTAGACACGGGTTTATTCCCTGGGTCAGTAAGCTCTCCTGGAGAAGGAAATGTTAATCCACTCCAGTACTCTTGCCTGGAGAATCCCATGGACAGAGGAGCCTGGCTACAGTCCAAAGGGTTGCAATGAATCAGACATGACTGCAGTGACTTAGCCCCAGTAAGTCAGTTATACTTCAATGACAAGCAACAAATAAACTCTACCCTTCTAAATAAATAAACATTTAAAAATAAATAAGTAAAAATAAGTAAGTAAAAATCACTAGCAATATACGGTCAAAAGTGACAGAAAGTATTTTTGCTTTTTGTAGAAACTTTTGCTATACAGTTGACCACTGAGGGTTAGGATTGCCCACCCTCGGCACAGTCAGAAATTTGAGTACAGTTTTACAGTTGACTCTCCTTAAGTGTGGTTCCACCTCCCTGGGTTCAACCAACCTACTGCGGATTGTGTAGGACCACAGTAGGTGTTTAGTGAAAAAAGAATTATCATGTAAGTAAATTCATGCAGTTCAAAGCCTTTGAGTTAACACCAAACTTTAGTCGACTATGACCTTTGTGTCATTCAAGGTTGCTTTTGACCCATGAAGACTCTTTCTGGGTTTGCCTCATAATCTTCTTGGTTCTGAGAAGAGCTTAGAATTTCCAGAGGAGATTTCAAGAGAACTGTTATTCTTCATGAAGTTCAAGTTTTCCAACTGAAATGGACCAAGAGAATTCTCAGAGTCTGGGCTCTTGCAACAGGTGGGTAATGAGCATCACTTGGGCTGTGCTGTGCTGCTTCTTCTGGTCCTCCTTATCTGTGCAGCATTTCTCTGCTCACAATTCCTTTACTGCCATAGTGATATCTATGCCATTTTTCTACCTACTAAATTTTACTAGAAGTGATCCATCTAGTGCCAGAATTCCTTCAAAACATATGGTTGCAATTTTTAGATTGAAATGATTGGATCACAGTTTGCAAATTCTAGAATAAACACATATGTGGACTACACCTGCCAATAAGAATAAAACTATTTTTTCTATTCCCTAATGAAAACATTTACAAGCAAGATATAAATTTGGAAATCTGCCATTTGACTGAAGTAAATACACACACACTCACACACATGGAGCCAACACTAACATGTGTGACACAGGATAAAAATATTTGCTTACAAAAACTGACAATTGCATACCCTGGTGCTGCTCTTGCCTTCTGAGACGGCCACGCTCTGTCTGTAGAGTGTGTTTCTCTGTAAATAAATCCACTTCTTACCTAAGAAAAGTCTGCTTAATACCTGAGATAGAATGTTTAATTATTATCATCACATTTATTAAAAATATGAAAGAAAAAAAAACTAATTCTTTACAATTTATGTGGAATCTTTTGGAATAACTGATGTTAACAAACTAAGCAAGTCCTTCAATTCATTCAGAATATAAACCTGTTACTGTCTATAGATTAGTTAAGGACGGTTCAAAGCCATAAGCAGGTACTTAGTGGGGTTTAAGTGAAAGTTAAGGTAGCTCAGTCATGTTCGACTCTTTGCGACCCCATGGACTGTACAGTCCATGGAATTCTCCAGGCCAGAATACTGAAGTGAGTAGCCTTTCCCTTCTCCAGGGGATCTTCCCAATGCAGGGATCAAATCCAGGTCTCCCATATTGCAGGCGGATTCTTTACCAGCTGAGCCAGAATGGAAGTCCACAAGGAGTTTAAAATTCCTGCTAAAGCAAAAAAAAAAAAGAATTAATTAAACAGATTGGTTGGTTTGGTAATGATTCTTATGCACAGAAGCACCAGAAGTGTTTTGACTTGTTCTGTCATTTAAATTCTAGGAATGTCAGTAGTGGAGTTGAAATCTAAACCTGCATTTGTTTGATCTTAAAACCTATACTCTATTACCTGGAAGGGTGAAGAAGGGAAGAAAGAACCCCTCAGGTAAACAGAATGGTGCTAGCAAACTCTTGAAGACTTGAACCACTGTACTGTGTGCAGAGAAATCCAAGTGGCCAACACATAGCTACAGGTTTACTCCTGGGACACAAACTTCACTTGCCATGCTAATGAGGAAACCATGAATTCATGAACGGTAGACAGCCAAGAAAGAGTTTTAAGCAGACAGGATACACTGTAATATTTGCCTTTCAAATAACAGCAGTCAAAATAAAAAGGATGAATTTTAGGAGATTATTGAAATAATCCTGGTTCTCATCTAAAATTCTGCAGGATATGAGGTTGGTAGAATGACTTTGAAGAGAGGATTTCAGAAGTATTTAGAAGGTGAGATGAGAAGGAGTTGGCAATAGGCTAGTTGTGGGGAAAACAGTAAAAAAGGAGGATGAGATACTTGTCACTTCCAAGGGTCAGGCTTAGGGGACAGGAAGCTGGAGATGCCAATCATGAAGAGCAGGGGCTTAAGAGGAGGAGTAACCAAGGGTGGACACGAACAAGTTCAGCTGGGGAATATTATTATGCCCCCTGTCCAAGGGCGAGTTGGATATGGTGTTTAGGGAAAGTGGGCTGGTGTTTTCTAGATAAAGCCGTCAATAGGGATACAATTGAACAGAGGTAAGCTGTGGAGTATGGGCTTCCCAGGTGGCTCAGTGCCTGCCTGCCAAGACAGGAGGGGTGAGTTTGATCCCTGGGTCTGTAAGATCCCCTGGAGAAGGAAATGGCAACCCACTCCAGTATTCTTACCTGGGAAATCCCAAGGACAGAGGAGCCTGGCAGACTATAGTCCATGGGGTCGCAAAACAGATAGACACAACTTAGTGGCTAAACAACAATCTATCTATTTATCGAGTGAGACAAAGATATGTTCACCCAACTATGCTGCTGTTGTTGTCGTTCTGCCACGCAGTTGTGTCCAACTCTTTGCGACCCCGGGGACTGCAGCACACCAGCCTTCCCTGTCCTTCGCCATTTCCTAGAGCTTGCTCAAACTCATGTCCATTGAGTTGGAGATGCCATCAAACCATCTCATCTTCTGTCCTTCTCCTCCTGCCTTCAATCTTTCCCACCATCAGGGTCTTTTCCAATGAGTTGGCTCTTCTCATTAGGTGGCCAAAGTATTGGAGTTTTAGCTTTAGCATCAGTCCTTCCAATGAATATTCAGGGTTGATTTCCTTTAGGAAATCTGCTTTGATCTCCTTGCAGTCCAAGGCACTCTCAACAGTGTTCTCTAGCACCACAGTTCAACAGCATTAATTTTTCAGCACTCAGCCTTCTTTATGGTCCAAGTCTCACATCCATACATGACTACTGGAAAAACCATACATCTTACTATAACTGTAGTCTGCTATACCATGCACATATACACATAACAAAGAGCAAGAATTGAGTTGAATACTTGGATGAATGCTAATAGTCACAAGAAATAGAATAAATGAGAATTTGTTTAAGACTGGGAATTCTTTCAGCAGATTATCTGAGTCTTCAGCTTTTTCCAATTAGCAAAAAATTGGCATGTGTGTTAAAAAGATGAATAAATTACATTCTGATTTCAGGAATTACTATCTTTTTCATTTCTTTTTAGACATCAATTTAATCTAATAGACTTACTTACAGGCATATTATTCCATAGGCATTCTAATTTTGCTGAGATAAACAATACTATAGTAAGATACAGATCACGCATTAAACGAGTATATTGTTCACTGTGAATAGCAGACATGAAATACAAATAAATAGTGATAAAAACAATAATAGAAATAGACGCAATATTTAGTAGGAGCTTAGAGGGAAGGTGAATTTATTAGTTAATTTTACTAGTTCATTTATCCCTCATTTATTTAAAAATGGATATAAAGTGGTCTGAAACAAGATGAAATAAAAGGCGACACAAATAATGAAGTGGATTTGGAGGGGAAAAAAAAGTTTTAATGGATAATCTGAAGTCAATAGCAAATGGCTATACAGAATAGTATAGCTAAGACCTAGAAAACTCTAGAACGAGCCACCAGTTTGTCTTTATGCTTTCTGAAGAGGAGAGAAAAATAAGAAAATTAATAACATTATTGATATTACCTCCAAAGAAAATTAAAACAAAGCTACTCTTGGTGCCAAAACTAAAGTGTTTTTCCTCATAGATACTGAAACAACAATAAACAGTACACCACTCTTAACACACCTGAATTCTAATGGATTTCATGGCTGACTTTCTTACAGTGGTTTTAAGCATGGGTCAATGATGACATAATGGCAAGTTACATTTAATAACAGCAGTTTTACAAGAGAATAAACCATATGGTCCAGATGTATGAAGATCTGCTTGTGTGGCTCATTCCCAGGATGAATTGTTTTGGATCTATAGAAACACACGGGTTGTATTTCACTCAGGCAATCTTTCAGAAATTTATATTGTCCAACCACATATTTGAATATTAAACTACAGTGAGTTCAAGATTAGCCTTCTTGACATTCACTTAGGTGCTGCTATTTTAATCTACTGATTAAATAATGGAAATGTATAACTCCCCCTGGGAATGGGAAGGGTACAGAGAAAAGGAGACTGGAATTTCAGCTATTTTTTAAAAATTTTTGGCAAAATGCACATAAGATGAAATTTGCCTCCTTAACTAATTTTAGGTGCACACTTTAGTGGCAGTAGGTATATTCACACTGTGGTGCTTCCATCACCATCATCCCTCCACAGAATGTTTCATTTTGCAAAACTGATATTCCACCTCCTAAACAATAACTACCCTCTCCTCCTCCAACCTAACCACTTTTCTACTCTCTGTCTTCATGATTTTGACTACTCCATGTACCTCCTATGAGTGGAATCACACAGTATGAAAACATAGAATTCTTCACAGATTTGCATGCCATCTTTGTCTGGGAGCCTTGCTCATCTCCTCTGTGTGGTTCTAATATTACTCTTTGTGCTGCTGAAGTGAGCACTTTAGCTGGTGTTTGAAGGGAGAAAAGGAATTCATCAGACTTAACATGGGGGTAACAACTCATATATGAAGGCAGAGTACCTAAAATTGTTTTCTGTGTTGTTGAAGACTGAGGTAAGGAGGGAGGCAGAAAAAAATGAGGCTAAAGAGATAGGAAGGAACAAGAAGCCAAAGGGCATTCTAAGCCCCTTTTGAGAGCTTGATCTTTACAAGCCCCTTTTGACAGCTTCCTTGGTGGCTCAGATGATAGTCTTCCTGCAATGCAGGAGACCTGGGTTAGACTCCTGGGTTGGGAAGATCCCCTGGAGGAGAGCATGGCAACCCACTCCAGTATTCTTGCCTAGAGAATTCCATGGACAGAGAAGTCTGACAGGCTACAGTCCATGGAGACACAAAGAGTCAGACATGGCTGAGCAACTAACGCTTTCACAAGAGTTTGGACTTACATATAATGAGATGGTTATAGAGAAATAAAATTCATATTAAAAAAATTAATTCTAGAAAAAAAAGGAGGCCTTCAAGAAGATAAAATTTGACATAGACTAGTAAGAAGGTAGTGACAACTATGTCGGTAAGAGTTTCCTTTTTATTATTTTTTGCAGACTTTTGGAGACTTACAGAGAATATTCAGAATTGTAGATCATGAGGAAATAGATGTCTGCACTCTGGATCTAGTGTCCACACAATCTTCCTGTCCCAGCTTAGAATAAAACTCTTCACATTTTAGAAATTTTTCTACTTTTGCAAAGAATCCAGACAACTCAAAGTCTAAATTCACATTTTAATCCAAGAAGCACCTTTCTCCTCACTGATCTCTCTCTCCTTTTCCTCTTCAGATGTTTTAGAGGAAGAAGAGTACATTCAGAGGGAAATATTAGTAGAGGATGTATTGAGACTGGCAGACAGAAGTGCTATGATAACTGGAAAGGTTTGGAATAAAAAATTGCATTCTAGATGTCTAATTTTGGCTTGATTAGCAGGGGTGTTTCTTCCTACTGTAATGCAGAATTGTTCTTAAGTTCAGCAAGAAACTGAACTATAAGAAGGCATAACTCAACTCAAAACAAGGATAATTTATTAGAGCTTATTTACATAGAAATTTGTTGCTTTGTAAACATAAAGAAAGGAACCATGGTTATCTAAAAGTAACACAATAATCTCAGTTCCTTTCCAAGGCAAACCATTCAACATTACAGTAATCCAAGTCTATGCCACAATCACTGATGCAAAAAAATTGACTCTTCCTATGAAGACCTACAACATCTTCTAGAATTAACACCAAAAAAGATGTGTGTCATCATAGGGGCTTGGAAAGCAAAAGTAGGAAGTTAAGAGAAACCCAGAGTAACAGGCAAGTTAATGATAGGGCAAAGCTTAACAGAGCTTTGTCAAGAGAACACACTGGTCATAGCAAACATCCTTTCCAACAACCCAAGAGACAGCTCTATACATGGACGTCACCAGATGGTCAATATCAAAATCAGATTGAATATGTTCTTTGCAGTCAAAGATAGAGAAGTTTTATGCAGTCAGAAAAACAAGACTGGGAGTTGACTGTGGCTCAAATTATGAACTCCTTATGGCAAAATTCAGACTTTATTTTAAGAAAGTAGGAAAACCACAAACCATTCAAGTATGACCTAAATCAAACTCCTTATAATTATACAGTGGAGGTAACAAATAGATTTAAGGGATTAGATCCTAATCTAATAGTCTAAAGAGCTATGGATGGAGGGTCTTAACACTGAACAGGAGGCAGTGACCAAAATCATCCCCAAGAAAAAGAATGCAAGAAGACAAAGTGGTTGTCTGAGGAGGCTTTACTCCTCCTTCCTGAGGAGCTGAAGGAAGAAGGGAAGTGAAAGGCAAGGGAGAGGGAAAGATAAACCCAACTAAATGCAGAGTTCCCGAGAATGTCAAGGAGAGACAAGAAGGCCTTCTTAAATGAACAATGCAAAGAAGTGGAGGAAAATAACAGAATGGGGAAGACCAGAGGTCTCCTCAAGAAAACTGGCAATATCAAGGGACACTTCATGCAAGGAGGGCACGATAAAGGACAGATACAGTAAGACCTTACAGAAGCAAAAATGATCAAGAAGAGGTGGTAAGAATACAGAAAAGAACTATACAAAAAAGATCTTAATGACCCAGATAACCACGATGGTTTGGTCAGTCACCTAGAGCTGGATATCCTGGAGTGTGAAGTTCAGTGGTCCTTAGGAAGTGAAGCATTAGTATGAACAAAGCTAGCAGAGATGGAATTCCAGTTGAGCTATTTCTAATTCTAAATGATGATGCTGTTAAAGTGATGCACTCAATATGCCAGCAAATTTGGAAAACTCACCTGTGGTCACAGGACTGGAAAAAGTCAGTTTTCATTCCAATTCCAAAGAAGGGCAATGCCAAAGAATGTTCAAAATACTGTATAATTGCACTCAATTCACATGTAGCAAGGTTATGCTCTAAATCCTTCTAGAAAGGATTGAGCAGTACAGTAACCAAGAACTTCCAGATGTACAAGTTGAGTTTCAAAGAGGCAGAGGAAACAGAGATCAAATTGTCAAAATTTGATGGATCATGGAGAAAGCAAGGGAGTTCCAGAAAACTAACCGATTCTGCCTCATTGACTATGCTAAAGTCTTGGATTGTGTGGATCACAGCAAAGTGTGGAAAACTAAAACTCTTTTAAAGAGATGGGAATACCAGACCACCTTATCTGTCTTCTGAGAAACGTGTATGCATGTCAAGAAGCAACAGTTAGAACTGTACATGGAAAAACTGACTGGTTCCAAATTGGGAAAGGAGTACATCAAGGCTGTATATTGTCACCCTGTTTATTTAACTTCTATGCAGAGTACATCATGCAAAATTCTGGGCTGGATGAATCACAAGCTGAAATCAAGATTGCCAGGAGAAATATCAACTTCACATATACCGATCATACACTCTAATGGAAGAAATTGAAGAGTAAGTAAAGAGTCTCTTGATGAGGTTGAAAAAGGAGAGTGAGAAAGCTGGCTTAACACTCAACATAAAGAAAAAAAACAAACTAAGATCACGGCACCCAGTTCCATCATTTCATGGCAAACAGGAGGAGAAAAAGTGGAAAAGGTGACAGATTTCATTTTCTTGGGCTCCAAAATCATTGCAGATGCTGACTGCAGCCATGAGATTAAAAGACACTTGCTCCTCGGAAGGAAAGCTATCACAAACTTAGCATATTAAAAAACACAGACATCACTTTGCCAACAAAGTTCCGTAACATCAAAGTTATGGCTTTTCTAGTAGTAATGTATGGATGTGAGAGTTGGACCATAAAGAAGGTTAAGCACCAAAGAATGGATGATTTCAATTAAGTAGTACTGGAGAGGACTCCTGAGAGTCCCTTGGACTGTAAGATCAAACCAGTCAATCCTAAAGGAAATCAATCCTGAATATTCATTCATTGGAAGGACTGATGCTGAAGCTGAAGCTCCAATACTCTGGCCACCTGATGTGAAGATCTGACTCATTGGAAAAGACCCCGATGCTGGGAAAGAGTGAAGGCAGGAGGAGAAGAGGACAACAGAGAATGAGATGGTTGGATGGCATCTTCGACTGGATGGACATGAGTTTGAGCAAGCTCTGGGGGTTGGTGATGGACAGGGAAGCCTGGCATACTGCAGTCCGTGGGGTCGCAAAAAGTCGGACACGACTGAGAGACTGAACTGAACTGATGTATAATTGAAGTCTCAGAAAGAGAAGAAAGGAAGAGAGAGGGAATGAGAAAAGACCCTGATATTGTAGCTCATGAGGTTGAAAAGAGATGGACATGACTTAGCGATGGAACAACACCAACGAGAACCTACGAGCACAGGGGAACACTACTGAGTGTTCTGTGGTGAACCAAGTGGGAAGGAAATCCAAAAAAGAGTGGATGCATGTATAGCTGATTCACTTTGCTATGCAGCAGAAACTAACACAACATTACAAACAACTAAACTCCAATAAAAACTAATAAAGTAAAATAAAAATAGATCAAAAGTGAAAAAAAATGAGGATTCCACTTAATTCATAGTTAAAACTCCCAATTCACACTCCTTTTCCTCCCTAGTCTTAAATGTCTTTCTGTCCTCTCTTCTTCATCTCATCTAACCTGTCATTATTCAAGCCCTCATCACGAACGCTTGGACCGCGGTGGTCTCCACGCTCTTCCTTGAATGTCTGAAATCACATCATCAAACACACATATTTTTAAAAACACAAATCTGATCTTTTAATCAAGCTCTTTTACAATCATTTTGCTGGGAAGGAAGCTACAGTTTATGGAGCTTAAATAAATGCTCAGGATCCCAGAGCTCTGAGGGCTAGGCTGACTAGAGTTCAGGTCTCTCGGACTCTCCTCCAGAGACTTTTCACCACATGTCACAGACGTCCTCCCTAGTGCAAGCATATCAGAGATACTAACAAAATTATGCTGCCCCCAATACAGTAAAGTTTGAACAGAATACTGGTATTCTATTTTTACCTTTAAGACTTTTCCCTTAAAATCTTATTTACAAAGTACATAAAGCATGTTCTTATCAGTTGACAAACTTCAGTTTGGCAGAGCAATTGCTCCTAACATGTAAGTTGCCAGTTTTTTTGTAAGTTGCCAATTTAAAAAATCATTTCCCTCTATTTGATAGTCTGCATATTTAACTCTCTCTTAAATATGCAGCAAGAAACATTGTATTTTGTTTCCCTTTTGTTAGCACTTTCATAGTAAACATATGTAACTCCTATATATTAAAGGTAAATACTTTCATTATGATTATATTAACTGTTTATACTTTCTTAATACTGTGTAAAATTTATAGTTATAAAGAAAATAAGAATATCACATGTATTCATTTTCTACACTTTGCTCTAATTCCCATTTGACTTTCAAGTTAAAAATTTCCAAGTTCTACATTAAAAAATTCATGATTTAAAGCAATGAATTTGAGCTACTTTGCTACAATGTTTATACATGCAAAATTATAATAAGAAATGGGATGGATAAATATTTTGCTTTTAAAACTAGTCAGCTCTACAAGATATTCTCATATAACTTATCAAATAAGATTATTAGACCTACTGCAAACATAATTAGAATAAAATAAACATAACTGAATTTTACGATTATGACTTTAACTTTCATTTTCAAGTTATTCTGCTTTAAAAATATATTTAAAAATTAAAAGTGAAATTTCCTGATAGAAAGTTAAAGTATAATTTTTTAAAATTCTTTTTGTATACCAAGACAGCTAAGCTTTTTTAATATTTAGTTTTCTTGTTTTTCTTTAAGTGTTACAGTACAACACAAGAATGTTCAAACTTGTTTTTTAAGTGGTGTGATACTTTATAGTGAATAATATATGATTAAGTTTTGAGTTATACAAATATTTGCTCACTAATATCAAAATGTGTTTACACATGGATATACTATGATTCACTTTATTTCCTATTAATTTCAAAGTAAAATGATCACAACATGGTCTTAAAAATCCTAGCTATCACTTTTAAAACTACCTAGCAGCAAGAAATAAAAACCTGCCATTGATGTGGACTACATTCATTATTTTAAAAAACTGAATTAAATCCAACACACATTGTGAATTGTTTTTGCTTCTTTTTAGAATTGTTACAAGTAAAATAACCAGGCAACCTTATCTTAGGTGAGCCTGCTTCAGCTTGGAAATAAACAAGGCTTTCTCTCCATGAGCTAGGTTCATTTCATATTTGTGTAATACCCTGGAAGAAATTAGGTTTCAATAAAGTCCATTTTTGTCACTGCATGTAGCAATGAATATCACACCCAGCAGGGCACAGTGGCACCTGGCTGTCCAGACCCCAGTGAGCACAAACCATCTGGGGGTAATTACAACAAGGTATTCTTTAAGGACCAGATGGGACCAAGGAACAGAAGCCCCGACCCCTCCCAGCCATTTACAACATAATTCCTTTCAATGATATACTTAATCCTCCCACCAGCTATGCTTTTCAGCTTGCTGTTGTCACTGTTCCTTTATGTTAATTCCGTTTCAAGACCGAGAAAAAGAGGAGGAGAGAGAGAGAGTTCAAGAAAAAAAGAGAGAGGGGGAGAGGGAGAGGGAGAGGGAGAGAGAGAGCCTCTAGGGACCGAAAGAAATTATTCATCCCTAAATTGTTTCCACCACAGCAAGTACAGTAACAATTTTTTTTTTAAAAGAGGGCTGAAATTATCCTAAAGAAGGTCAATGCGACAGCCCTGTGTAGCACCAGCTGAGGTTTACTCAGCCACCTGTTAGCTAGAAAGCTCTCTGCACACACGCTTATGAGGCATTTAACCAGTTTAAAGGGTCTTTATTGTCAGGCCAGCCACCTCCATTCAGCTGGCCCGAGCCATAGGCCTGCTTTGTGGTCATATGTGGCGTACAAGCCTTAATTCAATTATGCTGTAAGCCTATCCAATCTGCATCACTGCCCTTTCACTTTTGTGTCATTTGTCTTGCATGTTGTAAAGAATTTTACTTTAAAGAGAGGAAGGCACCCTACTATCCGCTTGTCTTTATTTCTCATTTAAGGTTTGTGCCGCAGGTGCGCGGCCACCTTTCAGCTCCCAAAATGGATTCATCTTTAAGTGATACTGTAGATGGAAGCGTTACTTATTGTTCGGTGACAATGCTTTTCTGGTGTTGCCGAGTTTTATTTTTTTTTAATTAGGTGCTTTTTCAAACTCTCCACCAGATCGGCCGTCGCTGAACTTGAGGATTGAAAATTCAATCAGAAAAACATAAACGATAGATGAAAATGACAACTAGCCTTGTTCTACCATTTGTTTTCAAGAAATGCTTTTTGTACAATGAAAAAATATCAAATTTAGAATTTTTGGTTTCCCTTTAAGTTTCTGACACCCAGTATACCAGTTTATATGAATGAGGCTCAGTGAAGCTCTGTCATTGAAAACTGCTTATTTTGTTTGTATTCTTGGGCTTCCAGATTTCCTTATAGCATTAAAGCAGTGCATATCATTTTTAAACGCTTGGCATTTTCATAATAATTTATTGGCAATGAAAGCATAAAAAAAGATTTCTCAAGTGAGAGATTTGGGTTTATTTTCATATCAAATTTTTCTTAAATGGAAAATTTGTCTTTTTAAAGCATGCTCTACCTGACATTCTTATAACCATCTAAATCCTACTTCCTTGTTTCAGTGTCCATATGAGAGTATAGATCATTTCTAATCAATATTCCCCCAAATCAGTAAGGGACTGACAAGGGAGACACTGACAACTCATGGGAGATTGAAGGGACTTCAAAGGAAGGAGAGAATCTTTGCTAATTCATGTCTATTTCTCACCCAAGTCAAGGAAAGAATAATAGTGCTAAGTTACTAACCAGTGTTACTCACATGTACACTGAATTGTGTGCCTAAGTTCTCACTGTGACTCAGTCGTGTCCAACTCTTTGCAACCCCATGGACTGTAGCCCACCAGACTCTTCTGTCCATGGAATTCTCCAGGCAAGAATACAGGAGTGGGTTGTCATTTCCTCCTCTAGGGGATCTTCCCAACGCAAGGATCAAACCTGTGTCTCCTGTGACTCCTGCACTGACAAGTGAATTCTTTGCGACTGAGCCACTTGGAAAGCCCCAATTCTCACTGTAGCAACCTCTGTATGTCTTTTGTATGGAAGTCTTATCTCTAACTTAAATTACTGAATCAAAACCACAAATATGAAACACACAAGAGGGACTAAAATATTCTAGTTGGCAAAAAAAAAAAAAAGAATAAAGATATTTGCACATAATCTTCAAAATAAATAAGATTTCAAAAACTGATTTCTGTATATTTAACCTGTGTGTTTCTCCGAACAATTCTTTGCTCATTTACTTTGTGTTTTCCTACAGGTTCCCATTTTATAAACAAGAAAACTAAGGGTTAACAGAGAAACTAAGTGGCTCACCTAGGGGTCAAAATTCTTCTGATTTCTTATCAAAGTCTTCTTCTGTTACATCATAAAATCTTCATATAGTTATTTCATAAACATGATTTGGACCCATGCACAACTCCCTGTATATATATGCATTAGAGTAGCTTATTAATATTCTGTGAAGTAGGAATAACAACTGAAATTGCAAAAATCTAGACAAAAGCAGAAAAAAAATGAGACCTAATTAAACTTATAAGCTTTTTTCACAGTAAAGGAAATCATAAACAAAACAAAAAGACAATCTATGGAATGGGAGAAAATATTGCAAATGACGTAACCAGCAAGGGATTAATCTCCAAAATATACAAATAGCTCAGATAGCTCAATATCAAAAAAATTGTCCAATCAAAAAGTGGACAGAAGACCTAAACAGACATTTCTTCAAAGAAGACATACAGATGGTCAAGAGGCATATGAAAAGGTGCTCAATGTTGATGATAATTGGAGAAATACAAATCAAAGAAAAACAAATACAATACAAATCAGTGAGGTATCACCAGTCAGAATGGCCAGCCTCAAAAACTCTACAAATAATAAATGCTAGAAAAGATGTGAAGAAAAAGAACTCCACCTACACTGTTGGTAGGAATGTAAATTCATGCAGCTACGATGGAGAAGAATATGGAGGTTTCTTAAAAAATTTACTATATGCCCCAGCAATCCCACTTCTGGTCATATATCCAGAAATGATGAAAACTCTAATTTTAAAAGATTTATACACACCAATATTCATAGCAGCACTATTTGCAATAGCCAAGACATGAAAACTAAGTGTTCATTGGCAGGTACATGGATAAAGAAGATGTAGCATATATAGATAGAGATATACAATGGAATATTACATAGTCATGAAAAATAATGAAATATTGCTGTTTGCAACAACATGGATGGACTTAGAGACTGTCATACTGAGTGAAGTAAGTCAGATAGAGAAAGAAAAATATAATGAGATTACTCATATGTGAAATCTAAAAAAGTGATACAAATAAACTTAATTACAAAACAGAAACAGATTCATAGAAGATATATGAAACAAACTTATGGTTACCAAGGAGAAAGGGGGAGGCTGGGGGATACATTAGGCACTTGGGATTAACAGATACACACTATTATATAAAATAGATAAACAACAAGGACCTACCATATAGCAGAGGGAACTAAGATACACACTATTATATAAAATGGATAAACAACAAGGCCCTACCATATAGCACAGGGAACTATATTCAATATCTTATAATAACCTAGAATGGAAAAGAATCTATATATTACTGAATCAATTTGCTGTACCCCTGAAACCAACAAAATATTGTCAACCAACTACAAGAACAACTGCAAATGTCTAGAATTACACCCAAACAATGAAAAAGTGGCCCAGCTTTGTTACATTTTTTTAAAAAGCCCTATTAAGGTATAAGAATGGGGCTTTCCAGGTGGCTCAGTTGTAAAGAATCCTCCTGCCAATGCAAGTGACGTGGTGGGTTTGATCCCTGGGTTGGGAAAATCCCCTGAAGAAGGAAATGGCAACACACTCCAGTTCTTGCCTGGATAATTCCATGGACAGAGGAGACAGATGGGCTATAGGGTTGCAAGAGTTGGACGTGACTTAGCAACTAAATAACAACAACAAAGGTATAAGAATATATCTTTATAACAAACACATGAAAAGATGCTCAACATCACTCATTATTAGAGAAATGCAAATCAAAACCACAATGAGGTACCATTACACGCCAGTCAGGATGGCTGCTATCCAAAAGTCTACAAGCAATAAATGCTGGAGAGGGTGTGGAGAAAAGGGAACCCTCTTACACTGTTGGTGGGAATGCAAACTAGTACAGCCGCTATGGAAAACAGTGTGGAGATTTCTTAAAAAACTGGAAATAGAACTGCCATATGACCCAGCAATCCCACTTCTGGGCATACACACTGAGGAAACCAGATCTGAAAGAGACACGTGCACCCCAATGTTCATCGCAGCACTGTTTATAATAGCCAGGACATGGAAGCAACCTAGATGCCCATCAGCAGATGAATGGATAAGGAAGCTGTGGTACATATACACCATGGAATATTATTCAGCCATTAAAAGGAGTTCATTTGAACCAGTCCTAATGAGATGGATGAAGCTGGAGCCCATTATACAGAGTGAAGTAAGCCAGAAAGATAAAGAACATTACAGCATACTAACACATATATATGGAATTTAGAAAGGTGATAACGATAACCCTATATGCAAAACAGAAAAAGAGACACAGAAATACAGAACAGACTTTTGAACTTTGTGGGAGAATGTGAGGGTGGGATATTTCAAAAGAACAGCATGTATACTATCTATGGTGAAACAGATCACCAGCCCAGGTGGGATGCATGAGACAAGTGCTCCGGCCTGGTGCACTGGGAAGACCCAGAGGAATCGGGTGGAGAGGGAGGTGGGAGGGGGGATAGGGATTGGGAATACATGTAAATCCATGGCTGATTCATATCAATGTATGACAAAATCCACTGGAAAAAAAAAAAAAAAAGAATATATCTTTAGCCACTTCTAAATTCTTTCATAGGATTTTGAAGAAAACAGTTGGCGATGAAATGTGTACAGTTTCACAATTTTCTGTGTGAATCACTTTAAATTGCTTGCATTTTGTACCTCTATATTTTAATACTAAAAATATTTAAAACTTTATTTTTTAAGGACACTGGCATCATAAGATTCTAGAATATCTAAAGGCATCCTTGGTATATAGAATGTTAGATCCCATCCATGTATGTTTTAAGAACATTTTAGAAGAAAAGAAATATAGAATTTTAGCTTCATTGTAGGAACTTATCTTTTTATCAGCATTTTACTATCTACATTATTTTTCCAAATTTCAAATTTCAATATATCATATTGCCTTTGAAGTAATGGAATCTCTAATAACCCCATTAATAAAATCATTATATATACCAAAGGAATAGCTATTAAAATTTAACTGTCCATTATACTTTTGTTACTAGCTCACTTTACACAAAAGTATGCAATTTTACAAAATTCATTTTGTATTCTTGGTTTCCAATAAAAATCATACATATAACTCTTTCAGAAAATACCTTATTTAAGGAAATGTTGAAGAAAAATAAAACCAGGTAGAAAAGCCAAAACAATTACTAGTAGCCATGATAGCAATCCTATATATATGTGTATGTGGTGTGTGTATCTATATATAATATCTACATATATAAAAATATATGGTTTATGTAATTTATATACATATTAAATACTTACAGTATTTGAGAATTCAAACAGTACAGCTCACTAAATCAATGGAAGGACTTGTTATTCAGCAGTTAATATTCTCAAAAAAGTTCAAAGCCGAAATTTGAAAACAGATTATAATATACAATTTAGAATACTGTAGGAATGTTATTAATTGTTTACAAACTGTCTCTCAGGAATCAAACCCAGGTCTCTTCTTTACTGTCTGAGCCACTGGGGAATTCCTATATAAGAATAGTTGTAAAGGAAAAAAAACTCAGATAAAAGGAAACTGATGACCTTCACACAGTAGTGGAATACAGTTTTAGCTTTCCACACAAATTCTGTCCAACAGTGGTGCCTCCTGAGAGTCAAATGTGCTTTGGAAAAAAACTATTACTTGTCACATCCAGGACCTGCTCCTATGGACCTCCTTTCCCTTTCAATGTGATTTTCAAACACATTTAATGAACACAGAATGGAGCATATGTGAATGTCTCTAAGTCAATCACACAGTTTAAGTTTAATAAACACACCCTTTACCAGATTTTCTGCTTCATAAACATGCCTGAAATTATTCTCCAATCTTGTCTAAAATTTGTCTAAAAAATTCATGAGCAGACTTGTGTGTGTCATTTTGTCATCATAAATTCTAATATCAAGGAATGCTCACAGGACGTCATATTTCTAGAGGAAAAGTGAAAAATCAAGTCAATTGTTTTCTTTTTATTTCCCCTGTGTACAGAATGCCAAATCAATAGGTGGTATGACTTTCTCCTTGAACTTACCATTTAAACATTGTTTCTCAAAGTTATATGAACATTTTTGTTGCTACAGCCAATACTTCTTAGTTTGGTATGGTAGCTAGAAACAGGAGATAATATATGACTTCAGGCTAAACTGAAGAATGAAGACAAGCAAATTCTCACTAATTCAAAGGGAGATGAAAATACTAGAATGAAAGCTAGAAGACTGATGAAATAATCTCATAATACCTTTTATTCTTATTTTTCTACCATTCTAGACACCCAGATGACCCTAGCTATCTGAAAGAGAAATATGCTAGGTCAGTGACAAATTTTCATCTTCAGGGAAAAAAATCTGGGTATCCTCTATTCATTCCTAAAATGGATTATAGATATCTGTTACTTCAACTTTCAGCTCTGCAACAATTTCTCAAGTAACATTTGATTCTGAGATTATACCAGAAGGCAGCCAGTACTGAATGGGCTGTTGCTTTAAAAAATTTTTTTTTGCATTAAGAAAGGGGGGGAAGAATAAAATGTAGATGCATTATCTGAGTGAGATGCTAAAATACAGATGACTGTGAGAGTGGAGAATAGGGTTTTGTGAGATGATGTATTTATTGGTTTTGGTACTAAGAAGAGTGTTTATGGATGTTGAGTGTATGCCTGAATGTCAGAAACACATATGCATCCACAAGATACAGGAGAAATTAGCATCTATTGGGTAATAGCAGATTTCAATGACATATTTTTTACTTATTTTACCCAAACACCTCATATTAAGAACTATTGAAACACAATCATTTAATCTTTAACAATCCCACACCTTCACTGTACAAATAAGGGAACAGAACCTAGAAAACAGTGTAATTTGCTAAGTTCACATTGCTAATAAAAATGAAAGCTGGGGTTTGAACCCAAAAAGATGTCTGAGTCATGAGTCTTTGCTATTAACCACTGTATGTCAAGAATTAAACATAGGTAGTAGCTATATGATATGTCTACAGTACAATATATTTGCAAGTTCTCTTTCCCTTGTTATTCTGATCATCATTAGAAGTAGTCATAAAACCTGGAAATTATTACTGGGGTTGCATTAGGGTAGTTGATCATCCATATTACAGAGGCTTCCTAGTATCTCTCCCATACTCTCTGAAATGCTCCCTAACATAAATTGATTAATCAGCTACTTTTTTTGAAATAAAAATATTTCTTGGAGTAAGGCTCTCAATTTTTTTATGCTTGGAACAAAAATAGAGTCCCCCTAATTATTTGCATAAATGTTTGAATGAATTAATGAGGTATTTCATTTAATTATATTGTTCTGTAAGAATTTTCCACAATTTGTTGGGATCCACACAGTCAAAGGCTTTGACGTAGTCAATAAAGCAGAGGAATATGTTTTTTCTGGAACTCTCTTGCTTTTTCGATGATCCGACGGATGTTGGCAATTTGCTCTCTGGTTCCTCTGCCTTTTCTAAGTCCAGCTTGAACATCTGGAAGTTCACGGTCCACGTATTGCTGAAGCCTGGCTTGGAGAATTTTGAGCATTACTTTGCTGGTGTATGAGATGAGTGCAATTGTGCAGTAGTTTGAGCATTCTTTGGCATTGCCTTTCTTAGGGATTGGAATGAAAACTGAGCTTTTCCAGTCCTGTGGCCACTGCTGAGTTTTTCAAATTTGATGGCATATTGAGTGCAGTACTTTTATAGCCTTAATTTTTAGGATTTGAAATAGCTCAACTGGAATTGCATCAGCTCCACTAGCTTTGTTCGTAGTGATGCTTCCTAAGGCCCACTTGACTTCGCATTCCAGGATGTCTGGTTCTCGGTGAATGATCACAACATTGTGGTTATCTGGGTCATGAAGATGTTTTTTTGTACAGTTCTTCTGCGTATTCTTGCCACCTCTTCTTAATATCTTCTGCTTCTGTTAGGTCCATACCATTTCTGTCCTTTATTGTGCCCATCTTTGCATGAAATGTTCCCCTGGTATTTCTAATTTTCTTGAAGAGATCTCTAGTCTTTTCCATTCTATTGTTTCCCTATGTTTCTTTGAATTGATCATTGAGGAACGCTTTCTTTTCTCTCCTTGCTATTCTTTGGAACTCCGCATTCAAATGGGTATATCTTTTCTTTTCTCCTTTGCCTTTAGCTTCTCTTTTCTCAGCCATTTGTAAGGACTCCTCAAACAACCATTTTGCCTTTTTGCCTTTCTTTTTCTTGGGGATGGTCTTGATCACTGCCTCCTGTACAATGTCATGAACCTCCATCCGTAGCTCTTCAGGCACTCTATCAGATCTAATCCCTTGAATCTACTTGTCACTTCCACTGTATAATCCCACTGTAAGGGATTTGATTTAGGTCATACCTGAATGGTCTAGTGGTTTTCCCACTTTCTTCAATTTAAGTCTGAATTTAGCAATAAGGAGTTCATGATCTGAGCCACAGTCAGCTCCTGGTCTTGTTTTGCTGAGTATATAGAGCTTCTCCATCTTTGGCTGCAAAGAATATAATCAATCTGATTTCTGTATTGACCATCTGATGATGTCCATGTGTAGAGTCTTCTCTTGTGTTGTTGGAAGGGGGTATTTGCTACCACCAGTGTGGAAAATTCTTAAAGAGATGTGAATACCAGACCACCTTACCTGCCTCCTGAGAAATCTGTATGTAGGTCAGGAAGCAATAGTTAGAACTGGACATGGAACAACACTGCTTCCAAATTGGGAAAGGAGTACATCAAGGCTCTATATTGTCACCCTGTTTTTTTAACTTATATGCAGAGTACATCATGTGAAATGCCTGGCTGGATGATTCACAAGCTGGAATCAAGACTGCTGGGAGAAATATCAGTAACCTCAGGTATGCAGATGACACCACCTTTATGGCAGAAAGGGAAGAAGAACTAAAAAGCCTCCTGATGAATGTGAAAGAGGAGACTGAAAAAGTTGGCTTAAAACTCAACACTCAGAAAACTAAGATCAAGGCATCTGGTCCCATCACTTCATGGCAAATAGTTGGGGAAACAATGGAAACAGTGAGAGACTTTATTTTTTTGGTCTCCAAAATCACTACAGATGGTGACTGCAGCCATGAAATCAAAAGACATTTGCTGCTTGGAAGAAAAGCCATGACCAACCTAGACAGCATATTTAAAAGCAGAGACATTACTTTGCCAACAAAGATCCATATAGTCAAAACTGTGGTTTTTCCATAGCTGTGTATGGATGTGAGAGTTGGACTATAAAGAAAGCTGAGCACCAAAAAACTGATGCTTTTAAACAGTGGTGTTGGAGAGGACTCCTGAGATTCTCTTGGACTGCAAGGAGATTAAACCTGTCAATCTTAAAGGAAATCAGTCCTGAATATTCATTGGAAGGACTTGATGCTGAAGCTGAAGATCCAAAACTTCTGCCACCTGATGAGAAGAACTGACTCATTTGAAAAGACGCTGATTCTGGGAAAGACTGAAGGCAGGAGGAGAAGGGGACGATAGAGGATGAGATGGTTGGATGGCATCACTGACTCGATGGACATGAGTTTGAGCAAGCTTGGAGTGCTGGCAATGAACAGGGAAGCCTGGCATGCTGCAGTCCATGGGGTCGCAAGGAATCAGACACGACTGAATGACTAAACTGAACTGATCTTGTTCTTTACTACTTAGATATGAGTGAGCCCACCTATGGGAATGGAATTTTGATTAGATTTTTTGGAGAAGGAGGCAAGGCAGGGAGCAGACGTAAAAAACCTGGGGAAAGGTAGTCCATGTGGAATGTCAGTGTAGAGAATTCAGGATGACCTGAAGGAACATGTGAACACACAATGGGGGCAGGGCAGAAAGCTTCGAAGACCTCAGCTTAGAAGAACACGGGGGACAGACAATGACTTTTTATACACGTATATATTTTATTTTTGCAAAGGTTCTCTGGCTCAGTCAATGCTAGAGAACATTTGCAAAATATTTTATATATAGACACTGTCTTTGATGTTGACTCATTCTCTCATGAATTGTGGTGTTCTGCATCCAGGATGTACATTAGCTTCTGGTACTAAGAACAGACTTGTCTAACCATGCTCTCATCAAATAGAGCAGGCTGCCATATAAGCACGACTCTAATACTCTACATTCATTGTCATTTTGACTAAGTCAAGAAACATTCTGCCCTTTGTTTGAAGGCTTTTTCATCCAGTTTCCAGTGTTTGAATAATTTCCCCATATTTTTGTCATCCATATGCTAACCACTGTATCAGACTCTTGCCATAGGTTTGCTCATTAAAAAACTAATTGACTCATCAAAACCACGAAAGGTTTTTGGAACTATGCTAAGCCGTGGAGGGTACAAAAATGAATAGAACAATAGCTGCAGCAGGACAGCTACTTCCTGCTGGCCTGGACATCATGGAGAATGTAACCATGCGAATTCTGAAGAATGAATAAGAGGGAAGTGAAAAGAATGTGGGACTGGGACACACGGTCTAGGCAGGAAAATATCGCTTGAAGCAAAAAGGGCAAAGAGTATTTGCCCTGGCCTGACTCCAGCATTTCTCTGGCACATGTTCCCTTTCCTCCACTTTTGCTGATTCAAACTTCATTCTCCAAGACGCATCTAAAATCGTCCCCCTTCCAAAGTCTGAGATTCTCTCTGCCGAGATGGAGTCTCACCTTCGGTTTCTAAATTAATGTTTACTCTGGCACTCTTGTCTGGAAAATCCTATGGACGGAAGAGCCTGGTAGGCCACAGTCCATGGGTCTCAAAGAGTCAGACACGACGGAGTGACTTCACCTTACCTGACCTTATAGTTGCTTTACAATGCTGTTAGTTTCTATGAGTCTCACCCTCCTTGAATTCTCTCTGGCCTTTGTCTTAATCCAGGTGATACTCTGATTATTTTTAGATGGGTTTTATTTTCTGTCCTAAGCCAACTGAAGCCACACATACTATCCTTCTCATCTCCCTTCTTTTCACTACAGGTCACAAATCCTTTGCCAGATCTTCTCCCCAGATATTCCCTCTGCCTGGTACACTTCCACCCCAGCTCCTTTTTGTTCTTCACACTCTCCTTCCCAAACTGCCTCCCTTCAGTGAGCGTTCCCTAATTCCCCAGGGTTCTGTTAGGTGCTCCTCTTCTGTGCACCCACTACGTCCCCCACAAAGGCAGGTGACACTGTTTCATAATGGCCATTTTACAATTCTATACCCTCCACCACACTGTCCCCTCCGTGGAGATAGAATCCGTGGGTCATGTTCATGTAAAGCGGGTTTAATGACTACCTGTTGAATGAACAAGAGAAGAAATGGCTGTTGAAGTTGACTGCTCTCTGATTCCAGGAGGGAGGCCCGGATTGAAGGGTGTGAGTGTGTTGGTCCTTTAATGGATCGGAACCTGGTGGTCCGGAGTCGGTGATAAGAAATTAAGAGAGAGAAAGAGGCTGATAGCGCTTGTTGGTCCTTTAATGGACCGGAATCTGGTGGTTCCAGAGTAAGAGGGAGAAAGAGGCTGATATCCCTTGGTTTACGCAGAAAGCCAATAGAGTCCTGTTCTTCGGGCTCGCGCTGCTGCACGTAGGCACCGGGCACCCTCTCTAGTGGGTCTTAGAAGCCCGGGCAAGAAAGTGAGCTCAGCAGGCCTCTGCGCTCCAAGGAATTAGCCAGAAATATATATATACACATACATAGAGAGAGAGAGAGAGAGAGAGAAAGAAAGAAAGACAGATACGGGGACCAAAGCTCTGATGGAGCAAAGGTGTTTTCATCAACATGGCATGGGCATATATACTGTCTTACAAGGTGGTTATTCTCAGTAAAGACAAAGCTTAAAATTCCAGACTTACAAAACATAAGACGGTCCCTATCAAAGACAGAGAGTTGCAAACAATCACCTTTTACCATTTGGCTCATAAAAAGGAAGAGGATACTTATCACTGTAATGAGAAATGCCTGGATTCCTCAGCCCCAGGAAAGGCGTGCCTCTCCTCTTAATTCCTGAATATTCAGGAATCAATAAGGGCCAGAGGGTTCCTGACAGATCCAAAACAGCACACAGGAAGCCTCTTGTTAAATGCTTCCTGACATGAGTGGGAGACCCACGGTGACAGGGTGGAGATGGGGTGCGATCAGATCAAGGATACTATTGGGATAAGGCATTCTACCTCACAGATAGATGTGGATTCATGTGTCCCATTTATAACCATTTTCACACTTAAATTTCATGACATTTAAGAAGACCAGCCAGGACCCTAACAAACAAGTGACTTCCCAGGTATCTTTATGTATCCATCAGCATTTCCAGACTGAAATCCTCAAGGATTTCAGTTCTAGCCTCTCCTATTGTTGGGGAAGTATCTACTTGACTAGGGGAGCAAACAACTGGTTCCAGGTCACCCTGGTCTGAGTGCCCTGCAGAAGGAGGCGGTATCTTTAAACTTCAAAGCTTGTAACTCAACAGGTACATAAGAATATCTTCCGTCCCTGTAGCCTGGTTTTATTATCTCTACAATACAGTGGACATCTGTGAAATTTGCCTAATTTCTTCCAGTAACATTCCCTTCTTAAGGAATTGTCCATCCCTCGTCTGCAGTCCAGAACATGACCCCAGTTAGGTCCTCTGTACCTGAATCTTGAGGGAAGTGTCACAAAAATGAAAACATTTCAGAGCTCAGTCATTATTTTGGTGGCACGCTTAAGACAGCGGTGAGACTGGGCAAGTTGCTTAACCTCTCTGTACCTCAATTGCTTCATCTACTAAAATATCAACAATAATACCTTATTGCACTGCAGTGTGGATTCAAGGTGTTAATATGTGTAGAACACTTAGAACAAGACCAGACACGAAAAAGTGCTAAATAAGTGTTACTTATTATAGCACAGTTGTTAGAATTTTGAAGTTGCTTTATTTCTGTCCATTATGAGGCCTGGATGTAGGATTTTTTTCCCTTCAGATTTTTAGGTTTCTCCAATTACCTTCCAAAGAGAATTTTTTAGCTTAAGTTGGCAGTGTTGTATTGAGTCGGTTTGTGTTGCTTGCTGCCAGAAAACCTTAATGATTGCTTCTCTCACATACCATAGGTCTTTTCTCCCAAAGTGTTTATTAGACCCTAGAGGACAATAACCATATATTATTAATCACTGCATCATCTAGAACACCAAGAGTAGTGCTCCATATGTAAAAATACACATTTGGGTAACTGGGAGACCAACTACATGAATAATACTATAGGCCTCTTTCTTTAGAGCTTTATCATGGCTTTTCCTAGCAATAAAAATCAGAACTAAGAGCATCATAATTGATTTCAGGATGCTAACATTGATCACCACAAAGTATTTAACTTATCAGAGATATAGCTGGTGCAAGGAAAGGAAAGCTAGAGTCAGTTCCAGGGGGCTGTGTTCTAATTCCTATCTCATTGATTCTTACCTGGGTGACCTTGTGTGAATAACCAAGGCTCTCTTTCCTCATATGAGCCTCATATGAGGCTCAGTTTCCTCATATGAGGAACTGAGATAGTAAAATGTATTATTATCAGGGATTTAGAAACCAACAGAATGGATGATATGGCCCATGATGATATTCAATTCTGCCACTTACATACTGAAAGTGCTCTTTGAGATTGCTAGTTCATTATGAGAAGGAAAAATAAATTTTTATTTTAATGAAAATAAGCTGTTTACAGGAGTATATAACTTGATCTATAACTAAAAAGTAAACAACTCCTGCCAATTAAAGAAAACACAATAAAGGGGACAGCAAAAGTGCAAGACCATTCATTTGGGGCTTTAAAATGATGCCATTTTACCATGAATACAAAGTTAAAGGCACATTCATTTTTACTATTATCACTGATTCAGGATCTGACAGATTTTATTTTTATGCCATTCTATATTTTGTATCACACTCATTTAATATGAAACTTGTCTAAAAATTACTATAAAATGACCATTGTTTTTTTGAGAACCCCACTCTTTCTGTGTAGTATTACGAACATATTTAAATAATTCGGACATTTTGTGTTAAACTATTTATATTTTGTTCTTTTATTTATCCTTTAAAATCATTTATATTCATTTTAAATGATAAATAATATCAGTCAGTCAGTCAATTCAGTTGCTCTGTCATGTCTGACTCTTTGCGACCCCATGGACGCATGGCAGGCCTCCCTGTCCATCACCAACTCCCAGAGTTTTTCCAAACTCATGTCCATTGAGTCAGTGATGCCATCCAACCATCTCATCCTCTGTCATCCCCTTCTCCTCCCACCTTCAATCTTTCCCAGCATCAGGGTCCTTTCAAATGAGTCAGTTCTTCATATCAGGTGGCCAAAGTATTGGAGTTTCAGCTTCAGCATTAGTCCTTCAATAGTCAGGACTGATTTCCTTTAGGATGGACCGATTTGATCTCCTTGCAGTCCAAGGGACTCTCAAGAGTCTTCTCCAACACCACAGTTCAAAAGCATCAATTCTTCTGCGCTCAGCTTTCTTTATAGTCCGACTCCCACATCCATATATGACTACTGGAAAAACCATAACTTTGACTAGACAGACCTTTGTTGGCAAACTAATGTCTCTGCTTTTAAATATGCTGTCTAGGTTGGTCATAACTTTTCTTCCAAGCAGCAAGTGTCTATTAATTTCATGACTGCAGTCACCATCTGCAGTGATTTTAGAGCCCAGAAAAATAAAGTCTGTCACTGTTTCCATTGTTTCCCTATCTATTTGCCATGAAGTGATGGGACTAGATGCCACAATCTTAGTTTTCTGAATGTTGAACTGTAAGCCAACTTTTTCACTCTTTCACTTTCATCAAGAGGCTCCTCAGCTCCTCTTCAGTTTCTGCCATAAGGGTGGTGTCATCTGCACATCTGAGGTTATTGCTATTTCTTCCAGCAATAACCATGTGAAAAACAATTTGGAAAATTAAAAATAAAAAATATTACTTATAATGTCACTATTCTTTTTATTTTATATAGTTTTTTTCACATTTTATAAAGTTGAATATATTCTATCCTGTTTAAATTTAACATACCATAAGCATTCATGGATCACCACTTTGTCATAGCAAAAGGGCTTGCATAACTCAGTGAAGTTACTAGCCAAGCCATGTAGGGCCACCCAAGATGGCTCATAGTGAAGAGTTCTGACAAAATGTGGTCCACGGAGGAGTAAACAACAGCTCATTCACGTTTTCTTGCCTGAAGAACCCCATGAACAGTATGAACATGCAAAAAGATATGACACTGGAAGATGAGCCCCCAATTTGGAAGGTATCCAATATGCTACTGGGGAAGAGCAGAGGGCAATTAGTAAGCTACAGAAAGAATGAAGTACCTGGGCCAAAGTGGAAACAATGCTCAGTGTGGATGTGTTTGGTGGTGAAAGTAAAGTCTGATGCTGTAACGAACAAGATTACATGGGAAGCTGGAATGTTAGGTCCATGATACAAGGTAAACTGGAGGAGGTTAAGCAGGAGATGGCAAGATTAAATATTGACATCTTAGGAATCAGTGAACTAAAATGGATAGGAATGGGGGAATTTAATTCAGATGACCATTATACCTACTACTGTGGGCAAGAATCCCTTAGAAGAAGTGGAGCAGTCCTCATAATCAACAAAAGAGTCCGAAATGCAGTACTTGGGTGCAACCTCAAAAACAACAGAACAATCTCGATTCATTTCCAAGGTAAACCATTCAATAATACAGTAATCCAAGACTATGCCCCAACTACTGATGCCAAAGAAGCTGAAGCTGAATGGTTCTATGAAGACCTATGAGACATTCTAGAACTAACACTAAAAAAAGATATCCTTTTCATCATAGGGAATAAGAATGCAAAAGTAGGAAGCCAAGAGATACCTGTAATAACAATCAAGTTTGGCCTTGGAATATAAAATAGACCAAGGCAAATGGCAACAGAGCTTTGTAAAGAGAATACACTGGTCATAGCAAACACCCTTTTCCTACAACCCAAGAGACAACTTTAAACCTGGACCTCACCAGATAGTCATACTGGAATCAGATTGATCTTGTTCTTTGCAGCTGAAGATGGTGAAGCTCAATACAATCTGCAAAAACAAGACCTGGAGCTGACTGGCTCAGATCATGAACTCCTTATTGCAAAATTCAGGATTAAATTGAAGGCCATTCAGGTAAGACTTAAATCAAATCCCTTATGATTACATAAGTGTAGGTAATGGGTAGATTCAAGGGATTAGATCTGGTAGACAGAGTGTCTGAATAATGATGGATGGAGGTTTGTAACATATAGGAGGAAGTGACCAAAACCATCCCCAAGAAAAAGAAATGCAAGAAGGCAAAGTGGTTGTCTGAGGAGGGATTACAGATAGCTGAGGAAAGACGAGAAATGAAAGGCAAGGAAGAAAGGGAAAGGTATACCCAACCGAATACAGAGTTATAGACAATAGCAAGGTGAAATTGAAGGCCTTCTTAAATGAACAGTGAAAATAAAGAGGAAAATAATAGAATGGGGAAGACTAGGGGTCTCTTCAAGAAAACTGGAGATATCAAGGGAACATTTCATGCAGGATGGGCACAATAAAAGACAGAAATGGCAAGGATCTAATAGAAGCAGAAGAGATTAAGAAGAGGTGGCCATAATACACAAAAGAACTATACTAAAAAGTCCTTAATGACCCAGGTAACCAAGATGGTGTGGTCACTCACTAAAGCTGAATATCCTGGATTGTGAAGTCAAATGGGCCTTAGGAAGCATTGCTATGAACAAAGCTAGTGGGGGTGAGGGAATTTTAGCAGAGCTATTTAAAATCTTAAGAGATGATGCTGTTAAAGTGCTGCACTCAATATGTCAGCAAATTTAGAAAGCTCAGCAGCGGCCACAGGACCAGAAAAGGTCAGTTTTCATTCCAATCCCAAAGAAGGGTAATGTCAAAGAATGTTCAAACTAACATACAATTGCACTCACTTCATGTTCTAGTAAGGCTGTGCTCAAAATCCTTCAAGCTAGGCTTCAGCAATATGTGAACCAAGAATTTCCAGATGTTCAAGCTCAGTTTTGAAGAGGCAGAGGAGCCAGAGATCAAACTGCCAACATCAGTTGAATCATGGAGAAAGCAAAGTAGTTCCAGAAAAACATCGACTGCTGCTTGATTGACTATGCTAAAGCCTTTGACTGTGTGTATCACAACCAACTGTGGAAAATTCTTAAAGCGATGGGAGTACCAGACCACCTTACCTATCTCCTGAGAAAACTGTATGCAGGTCAAGAAGCAACAGTTAGAACTGGACATGGGACAACTAACTGGTTCCAAATTGGGAAAGGAGTACATCAAGGCTGTATATTGTCACCCTGTTTATTTAACTTCTATGCAGAGTACACTATGTAAAATGCTGGACTGGATAAACCACAAGCTGGAATCAAGATTGCCAGGACAGAAATATCAACAACCTCAGTTATGCAGATAATACCACACCAATGGCAGAAATCGAAAAGGAACTAAAGAGCCTCTTGATATGTGAAACAGGTGAGTGAAAAAGCTAGCTTGAAACTCAACATTTAAAAAATGAAGCTCATTGCATCTGATCTCATCACTTCGTGGCAAATAGAAGGGGGAAGAGTGGAAGCAGTGACAGATTTTATTTTCTTGGGCTTTAAAATCACTGCAGATGGTAACTACAGCCATGAAATTAAAAGATGCTTGCTCCTTGGAAGAAAAGCTATGAGAAACCGAGACAGAATATTCAAAAGCAGAGACACCACTTTGGTCCACATAGTTAAAGTGATAGTTTTTCCAGTAGTCGTGTATGGATGTGAGAGTTGGACTATAAAGAAGCCTGATCGCTGAAGAATTGATGCTCTCAAATTGTGGTGCTGGAGAATACTCTTGAGAGTCTCTTGTTCTGCAAGGAGATCAAACCAGTCAATACTAAACGAAATCAACACTGAATATTCAATGGAAGGAGAATACTCATTGGAAGGACTGATGCTGAAATTGACACTCCAATACTTTGGCCACCTGATGCGAAGAGCTGACCTATTGGAAAAGACCCTGATGCTGGGAAAGACTGAAGGCAAAGAAGGTGGCAGCAGAGGAAGAAATGGTTAGAAAGCATCACAGACTCAAAGGACATGAATCTGAGCAAACTCAGGAGACAGTGGAGGACAGAGGAGCCTGGCATGCTGCAGTCCATGGGGTCACAAAAGAATCTGACACAACCTAGTGGTTAAATAAGAACCACAACCAGAGCATTTTCTTTTCTATAGTTTTCTAATAGTCATTTTTTTCTAGCTACAGATTTTAATATTGGATACACATTTGAGCCATCTAAATTTTTTAAAAATCATCTTGCTTTTATTTTCATTGTTTTTATAAGTATGCTTGCATCTTGACTTAAACATGTTTTTTTCAAAATTATATATATATATATATATATATATAGAGGTAATATATAGCTCGTACTTTGTTGGCAATCGTATATACTCAGCTGCAGACCTAGATACACTTCATAAGTAAATCATGTTTATATCTGTGTGATAAAACATCTTGGAGAACTATAAAAGCCACTTTGATGATTATGGTCACATCCAACTTTAAGATAGTGCTAACGTCTATGGGGTCGCACAGAGTTGGACACGACTGAAGTGACTTAGCAGCAGCAGCAGCAATAACAGTATATATACTGTTTCTCCTAGTTCTCCCTGCTCTTCATTTCCCCACTGGTGAAGGTGTACCTGTGGGAGGAAGTCTGAGAAAGAACAGGATTTAGGGAACCAGTCTTGAAATTATGTCATAACTAGAATCTAGCTTTTATTTAAAATTATTAAGCATGATTTGGAGGAGGAGTTGATAGAGACTATGAATTGCTTAAAAGTCCTTGCCTTTCACCCCTCATACTGTACTCTAGACAGACAGGTACATTCTGTGGTGTATGTGGTCTTATATGGAGGCAGACTGGGAGATATAATGTGGCACCAAATGCACTCACTGGGGGCAGGGATCATCTCTGCAGAGATTAAATTAAAAATAAAAGTGGAGCCTGAGTACAAGGAAATGTTCAAGAAAACATGAACAGCAAGTACAAAAGCCTAGAAGTAGGGAAGGGCAGACCCTTTGAAACTGCAGATGTCTCCTAGGGGATAAAGTATACAGCGTGAGGGTAGCAATGACCAAGATCAGAGACGCACAGAGAGGAGAGGTCTAAAGGACTTCATACTTTTTTTTATAGTTAGTTCTTTAAATGGGCCGGTGCTGGATTCATGTTTATTCTCATGTATTTATTCAGGAAATATTTACTGACTGCTTACAATATACCAGGTACACAAAAATAAACAGACAAGAATTCTGTCCTTGTAGAAATTACAACTTGATCAAAAAAGAGTGGAGACTAATTTATCAAATAACCTCATAAGTAAACATCAAATTACACATGAGGTTATTCGAGGTATTTGTATTTCCATACAAATTGTGAAATTATTTGTTCTAGTTCTGTGAAAAATACCATTGGTAGCTTGATAGGGATTGCATTGAATCTATAGATTGCTTTGGGTAGTATAGGCATTTTGACAATATTGATTCTTCCAATCCATGAACACAGTATGTTTCTCCATCTGTTTGTGTCCTCTTTGATTTCTTTCACCAGTGTTTTATAGTTTTCTATGTATAGGTCTTTTGTTTCTTTAGGTAGATATACTCCTAAATTTTATTCTTTTTGTTGCAATGGTGAATGGTATTGTTTCCTTAATTTCTCTTTCTGTTTTCTCATTGTTAGTGTATAGGAATGCAAGGGATTTCTGTGTGTTAATTTTATATCCTGCAACTTTACTATATTTGTTGACTAGCTCTAGTAATTTTCTGGTAGTCTTTTAGGGTTTTCTATGTAGAGGATCATGTCATCTGCAAACAGCGAGAGTTTCACTTCTTCTTTTCCTATCTGGATTCCTTTTACTTCTTTTTCTGCTCTGATTGCTGTGGCCAAAACTTCCAAAGCTATGTTGAATAATAGTGGTGAGAGTGGGCACCCTTGTCTTGTTCCTGATTTCAGGGGAAATGCTTTCAATTTTTCACCATTGAGGGTAGTGCTTGCTGTGGGTTTTTCATAGATAGCTTTTATTATGTTGAGGTATGTTCCTTCTATTCCTGCTTTCTGGAGAGTTTTAATCATAAAAGGATGTTGAATTTTGTCAAAGGCTTTTCCTGCATCTATTGAGATAATCATATGGTTTTTATCTTTCAATTTGTTAATGTGGTGTATTATATTGATTGATTTGCAGATATTAAAGAATCCTTGCATTCCTGGGATAAAGCCCACTTGGTCATGATGTATGATCTTTTTAATATGTTGTTGGATTGTTTGCTAGAATTTTGTTAAGGATTTTTGCATCTATGTTCATCAGTGATATTGGCCTGTAGTTTTCTTTTTTTGTGGCATCTTTGTCTGGTTTTGGAATTAGGATGATGGTGGCGCACACCTTATCTTCGACAAAGGAGGCAAGAATATACAATGGAAAAAAGACAACCTCTTTAACAAGTGGTGCTGGGAAAATTGGTCAAGCACTTGTAAAAGAATGAAACTAGAACACTTTCTAACACCATACACAAAAATAAACTCAAAATGGATTAAAGATCTAAATGTAAGACCAGAAACTATAAAACTCATAGAGGAGAACATAGGCAAAACACTCTCCGACATAAATCACAGCAGGATCCTCTATGACGCACCTCCCAGAATAGTGGAAATAAAAGCAAAAATAAACAAATGGGACCTAATGAAACTTAAAAGCTTTTGCACAACAAAGGAAACTATAAGCAAGGCGAAAAGACAGCCCTCAGAATGGGAGAAAATAATAGCAAATGAAGAAACAGACAAAGGATTATTCTCAAAAATATACAAGCAACTCCTGCAGCTCAATTCCAGAAAAATAAATGACCCAATCAAAAAATGGGCCAAAGAACTAAACAGACATTTCTCCAAAGAAGACATACAGATGGCTAACAAACACAGGAAAAGATGCTCAGCATCACTCATTATCAGAGAAATGCAAATCAAAACCACAACGAGGTACCATTACACGCCAGTCAGGATGGCTGCTATCTAAAAGTCTACAAGCAATAAATGCTGGAGAGGGTGTGGAGAAAAGGGAACCCTCTTACACTGTTGGTGGGAATGCAAACTAGTACAGCCGCTGTGGAGATCTCTTAAAAAACTGGAAATAGAACTGCCATATGACCCAGCAATCCCACTTCTGGGCATACACACTGAGGAAACGAGATCTGAAAGAGACACGTGCACCCCAATGTTCATTGCAGCACTGTTTATAATAGCCAGGACATGGAAGCAACCTAGATGCCCATCAGCAGACGAATGGATAAGGAAGCTGTGGTACATATACACCATGGAATATTACTCAGCCATTAAAAAGAATTCATTTGAATCACTTCTAATGAGATGGATGAAACTGGAGCCCATTATACAGAGTGAAGTAAGCCAGAAAGATAAAGAACATTACAGCATACTAACACATATATATGGAATTTAGAAAGATGGTAACGATAACCCTATATGCAAAACAGAAAAAGAGACACAGATGTACAGAACAGACTTTTGAACTCTGTGGGAGAAGGTGAGGGTGGGATGTTCTGAGAGAACAGCATCGAAACAAGTATACTATCAAGGGTGAAACAGATCACCAGCCCAGGTGGGATGCATGATACAAGTGCTCGGGCCTGGTGCACTGGGAAGACCCAGAGGAATCGGGTGGAGAGGGAGGTGGGAGGGGGGATCGGGATGGGGAACACATGTAAATCCATGGCTGATTCATGTCAATGTATGACAAAAACCACTACAATATTGTAAAGTAATTAGCCTCCAACTAATAAAAATAAATGGAAAAAAAAAAAAAGAAACAAATTACACATGAGGTGCTCTGAGTATGTTGAAAGAAGAACTTGACCATTCTGAGAGCTCAGGAAGAATAAACAAGAATTGTAGAAGAGTAAGTAAGAATTGGTTAAAACCATGGGAAAGGAAAAGGCATTCCAAATGAATAAAAATTTCATGTGTGAAGGTCCTGGGGTAAGCATAATGAATGCTAAAGACTGAAAAAGAACCATTGGGCCCAGAGGGCAGAGATAGGGATGGGTCAGAACATATTATGGAGTATGTCAGTATCCTAAAAGCAATAGGAAACTAAACAGTTCTAAATTGAACTGTGACATAACCAGATATGCACTTTGTAAAGATTACTCTGGCTATACTGTAGAAAACAAATTTGCAATTTGAAAGAATATCTTCTGTGGTAACTCACGAGAGTTTAGCATCTTGGGTTTGGGTGGTAGAGATGGCCACAGAGCAATTTAGACATACCAAGAGATATTTAAAAGCTAAAATCCATAGGACCCAATGTATCAGATATGAAGGTTAGGAAGATGTAGGTAATTGATCTACATCTCCATTCAGTTTCCTTATCATATGATTTTTCATACCTATTTTCTTCTTATTGAAAATTATCTAAGTTAAAAGTATTGTGTATATATAAATATGAGTAAAGAATATTAATGCAACAACATGATCAAACTAGATGTTCAAAAATAAAATAAACATTTATTTCACCATAAAGAAATTATTTACCACATTGCAATGATTCCATATGAAATAAATTTGGTATTGTTATGTTTTTTTGCCTGGAAATAGGACTGTCATATTCTTCTTATTTATTTTTGCTAATCTTCCTATTAAAATTATGTTTATACTATGTTAGTGAATACCTTCTTCAGTTTCTCTGTAAGTGAAGAGAGAGTAAAAAATCCTTAACTAATTAGGAAAAGGAGAAACAGTATTTTTAAAGAATGTGAAAGAAGGTGCTTCAAACACCTTAGAAGATCTCAATCTGACTGATGCGCAAAAATAAATGGGTCATTTTAAAATCAACAAGGGGCTTCCCAGGTGGCTCCGTGATAAAGAACCCACCGGCCAATGCAGGAGGCGGGGGCTCGATCTCTGGGTCAGAAAGTCCCACTGGAGAAGGAAATGTATTCTTGGAGTGTGTTACTGGAGTGTATTCAACTTCAGTATTCTTGCCTGGAGAATCCCACGGATAGAGGAGCCTGGCCGGTACAGTCCATGAGATGTGAGCCTGGAAGGTCACAGACAGGTGGAAACAACATAGGAGCTGAGCACAACACAACAACAAAAACAACAATAGCAGGTTTAGAGCCACGGCTGCAACTTCCCACCTAGCAAATTATGAGGAAGGAGGACTTGTCAGTTTGATTGAAATTTGGGTTAAGCAGGATCTGTCTACTATAAATTGAAAGGGCAAATTAAAAGCATAATTAGTTTGAGGCAAGAGCCTGTATAGGATTGGACTCATTTCAGTTTTTAATATTTTAAGACTTTCAGAAAACAATTCCATTGTTGTATGCCTGAATTTCCATTAGAATGCACTAATTACAATATTTACATTTAGTTCCTTAAAAAAGAATGAAATATTAAATATTTAAAGCAGAAACAAAATAATTCTTCATGAGATTGATTCAGATCTTAGTTCAGTCTTTTAAACAAAAGAATATTTACATATACTAAATCTAGGCTAGTGAGGACAAAAATATATTGAAGCACTGAAAACTGGAGAGTCAGTTTGCATTTCAAGAGTAGAAAATAAAAATACTGTTTAATTGCAAAAATGACTAGTGGAGTTTCATTTTAATATCTGCAGAATAAAAAAGGTTAGCATTTTGCTTTGTATTTACATGCTATCTGGTTATTATTCAAAAGAACTTAAAGGTGATGGATCAGTAGCCAAGAACTTGGAAGATGTTGTCTCAATTTTCATACAAATTTAGAGACACATATAACTTCTTCCTGTTTGAGAGAAACTTCCCCTGGACTATAGCAGATTCAAATAAACAAAAAATAAGTATAATTTAAAAATCTAATTCCTGAAATTTTGGCCAATAACAACAAAGAGAACATGCTGATTTAAGTCAGTTTCCCGGAAAGGGAATTGAATTATATGCTCTGGCAAAAAAGATTTCAATGTTTTCATCAAATTTGATCCCAATAATACAGTATTTTCTCTCTCTCCTCCTCCTCTATCTTTATCTCTAAGTATATATATTCAGAAATCTGATTATGTGCTTTAATTGAGTACTTTCCAGACTTTTAATTGCTTACGTGTTTATTTAAATAGAATGCAAAAAGAAATGCCAACCAAGAAACACTGATCATTTCTTTCAAATATGCTGCACGCTTATTTCTGATGCAACTCTGTATTTGTACCAATTGTTGAATTTGAATTGAAGTACAATTAAGTAGCTGAAATCCATGAATTCATTATGCAAATATAGTTTTATCTTATCTCTTTCCTGACACTGGGTTCTTAACAAAATTCTCAACTGATTCATTTCAATAGAGTCCCAACTGCTCTGAGATCTCTACCAATTCCTTTCTTAATCCATCCTACAATTTGCTGTTGGGTTCCAACCAGTCACTGTTCAAAATTCTTTAAAGTGTCTCTGCTACATATTAAATTAGGAGCATTCATGAGAAGCAGGAACTAGGTCCTTCATAATTTGGCCCCAGAATCTTTGCTGCCTTGTACAGATTGTGCTTACTCTCTTCATATACTCTACACTCAGTTAAACTACTGTGCTACAGCTTTGTACCATATTCTATTTCGGTGCAATACAAAAGACAAAAACACAAATACAAAAACACCGTATTTGTGTTTCCTGGTTGCTTTTTGAGTGTGTGCTTTTATTGTTGATCCTTTTGCTTGATGCATTCTCTGATATCCACATTGCTATCTCTTGAAATTCTACCTTTTCGTCAAGGCCCATTTCAAAAACCATTCTCTCCATGAATTTGTGTCTGATATTCTCAAATAGTGTGGAACTCCTCTCCTCTGACTCTTAATGCATGCTTAGTTTCTCATTGTGTGTGCGTGTGTGTTTTAGTCGCTCAGTCGTGTCTGACTCTTTGCAACCCTGTGGACTGTAGCCTGCTGGGCTCCTCTGTCCATGCGATTTTTCAGGTGAGAATGCATTACCATTTCCTCCTCCACGGGATCTTGCTGACCCAGGGATCGAACGCACACCTCTTGTGTCTCTGGCATTGCAGGCAGATTCTTTACCCGCTGAGCCACCAGGACACTTTTATTTGGCATTATAGGATAAATATTTACAGGTCTGACCTTATATTCATTTTTGTCTCTGATCACCATAGCACCCAACAGTATTATGATCATTGTAACATTCTAAAAATATATATTGAATTCCAATTAAAACCTAGAACCACTGTCTCTACTGCTCATCCCAAATTCTACAAACACACTACTACATTTTCTTTTTGTCTTCTTTAAGACTGAGTAGGGAAAGTGAAGTGAAAAATAACTCCAAAACAAAGTTTTAAAAAATGTTAATTTTGTCCTTTCAAAGATATTTGGAGTAGAAAAGTACGTCAAGAGAAGATGAAATAGTCCTTAATATCACTCCAGTATGAGCACATATGCTTTTGAATGTTTTATGTATGTATGAATCTACTTACTTATTAATCTAAAAAATACTAGAAATGTGCTGTAATCAATTGGTTTTAAACTGTGTATTTCTTAGCATATCACCTTGCATGAAATTTGCTTACTATACAAAAAGTATTTGTTAATTTAGTCTCCCTCAGTAAAACTGGAATACATAGTAGAGCTACTTAACTAATGATATTTAATTATCCACATTAGGTGTCATGATTTCATTCTAATCCTTCAAAATTCTCTCTGTGAAGAATTGTATTAAGAAAGACTATGTTGCTCTTATTATTCAAAAGTAGCCTCTTTAATCAGGGCAAGATTTTTCCAATGGAAGACACACACACACTCATACAACAACCTGAAATCAGAAGGCAATGCTAACAATATTCTTGAACCACTCCACCCCCAAACATACATATACACAATGCATACTTTAAAAATATTAGTGATCATGTGATTGATTAGTCTAATTAGTATGACAAAGCTTTTTATACATATTCTGTGCATACTTGCCCCCCAAAAGACTTTTTTAAAAGAAGTTGATTATGTCTGAAACGTATACAACTAGGAAAGATTAATAAAAGATGAATAAACAGACACTGCTCACAATGCTAGCAAACTTCTTTGTCCTAGATACATTTTTAACCTCCCAAAGTATTAGATTTACATAAGGTGTTCTGATTCCCTGTATTTTTCAAATATACTTTTAACTAGTCCCCTGGATAAAGGAAAAAGTTGGAGTACAAATTTATTCTTGCATTCTTTCCTGTGGCTCATTTGTCTGATGGCTCTTTTGTTCATTCTTTCAATAGCTGTATGTTAAGCTCTTGCTGGAAGCTCTGCCCTTGCTGGTCAATGGCCTACCGAAATGAGTAAGACACAACCCTGCCATTTGAAGTAGAATTGCAACCCAAGATCCCATTCCTTTGACAGTAAGCTTTGGTGGAAAAGTGAAAGTCATTCAGTTGTGTCTGACTCTTTGTGACCTCATGGACTATACAGTCCATGGAATTCTCCAGGCCAGAATACTGGAGTGAGTAGCCTTTCCCTTCTCCAGGGGATCTTCCCAACCCAGGGATCAAACCCAGGTCTCCTGCATTGCAGGCAGATTCTTTACCAGCTGAACCACAAGGGAAGCCCTTGTGGAAGACGGTCCTACAGCCATATTCTGTAAAACTAGTAACATAGAATTTAATGGTCAGAAAGTCATATTTCTATAGATTTGGAAAGAGATGGGGAAATTTACTCCTCAAACCATGCTCTTTTAGGTCAGATCATATACGCAGAATCCCACTTGGCTGTGTTTATTTTCCTTGACTTACCTACCTGCTCTGAGGAACTATTAGTTGTCTTTCTGAGTGATCTGACTAGACCTTTCAAGCAAGGAGGTTTTGACCAAGATAACCCCTTAAAATATTCCAATGCTGTGATCAAAGTCTTGATTCCACTTTTATTTTAATCCATTCAAAAATGCCATTTCTGTATATTCAGACTATCTCCTTTGTTTCTGTCTGCCTTGGATAATCTGGGTCACTCTTCCATTCCTGTATTCTGAGGATACCAGATTGAGGCTACACATGAAGAACAGTGGCAGCTCCTCCTCTTTGCCCCCCTTTTGAAACATGTTTTATCTGACAGCTGATTAAAGATTGGGCGTCTAGACAACTCTCCATAAAGAGCTGGTAGAAAACAATGGATGCTGCTTCGTTCCCAACCTAGAAAAACCCTTGTGTATTCACAAGTGCTCCTACTGGAAAAACTCCAGAAGTTCCCCTCACTTACATCAAGTGCTTCTCATCACAGTAAGTATGCCTTCTTTAGTTTGCCCACATGTGTGATATTTAGGAATGAACCAAAGCACAGTAGAACCTATTCACATAAAGAAACACAGTATTACAACAGAAGTGGTAAAAAAAACATTGAACCACACACATAAATCATAAAGATCCATTTAACCTCCATGTATAACAGTTACAGAAAATGTCACAAACAGAAAACATCAATATGCATCTTTGAGTAAAGCTTATTAGCTGTCCTTATTATTACCTGTTTCCTAAGCCTTGAGGACATCCCTTGGAAAATAGGAAAAGCACAATCTGTATGCGAGGAAAACTACAAAGAAGCAATAAATTATTGCTGTAATGACATGCTAATTAAAATTTTGCTTGTAACTCATGTAAGTGTTTGAAGCCCAGCAAATTTCTCTTTTCATTTGTGAAGTGTGAAGGTAAATTGCCCAGTGACAGTGGGACATCACTAACAAGTACAAATTGAATAACATGCTATCTTGCTCTATTAGCCCTGACTAGCATGTCTGAATTAGATATTCAGCACACTCCCCATTGAAGGCCTGATTGATAAATGCTAAGGAGAATTTGTCAAAACAACAGGGGCTACACCCAGTGGGACATCAATATGCTCCATTTAGTCACCCACACAGCACTTCCTACATAGGATTGTCACATAAAATTAAGACTAGCCGCTAACCAGCCATCAAGCTTGTAGCAGACGACAGGCAGCCTGTGTTCTGTATGCATATTAGTCACATGCTTAACAATTTGGGCTGTCAGGACAGAAGCATGCAGTGACCTCTGGAGCAGAGGTTGAATTTTCCAACTATACCGAAACATCATGCTCAGCTGTTCAAGATTTTAGACCATTTCCTGCCAGATCTGTGCACAGATGCAGTGCCCTAAGCTATAATCTGTGGCTGCGTCCAAATGACAAATGGCACTGGGAAGATTATTGCATTATATATTAAGTACCACAAGTCTGTAAATTATAAGTAAACTACTGTTCAGACTGTCTCCTCCAGCTTTCAGGATGCTTTCCCTCTCCATTCTTTTTTTAAATAAAACTAATAAATATTGGGTGAACCCAGAGATCAAAGCCCAGAGCTTGAATTAGCCATCTCCATTGCTAATTAGCTGCTTGAATATCAAACAGTTTTGGACCAGCTGTAATTTAATAAGCCATGATTGAGGTTGGCCTGATTTTGTTTCCCTGCTGAAAATTCTTCTCAGGTGCAAGTTAGTATGATTTTTAGAATTCTTAGTGGTAAGTTGTTTTTGGTATTTCCCTTGTAAACAAATTAGCTATAAGTACAGAGTAACAATAATAAAAATCATTACAAATCCAACTGAATTTTAAATCTGGTCTGGTTATCTTATTTCTATTGCATTTAAAGCTCTTTATATATGAGGTTATCAGTTCAAAGAATATAGAACTAAAACAAAATAAAGTTAATAGTGTGAAATAAAGCGTATTCTCTGCCAAGTCAAAAAGTCTGTCATTCTCTAATTTAGATCCTGCCATCAGGCATGAAAGCTAGGATAACATTTTAAAATAAATTGCTTAAGCTTTATTTTACTAGTCTAATAAAACACATCTGTGTGATATATTAAAGAGAATTTGTCATATAATCTTTGCTTTTAAAAATCACATGTCTGTTGAAACCTGAGGAAAACGATTTTAACTTGAACTTTTAAACATTTAGAACTGATCATTATGGAATACATTCCATGTATTTTAGAATTCTTGCTTTTGTTCTGAGTTCCGAAGCAGAATTACTCAATGAAGATTAGAAATTATATTTCTTATAGCACTTCTGAAGAACACAATTAGAAGAAATTTGAGGCATATGATGAAAAATCACTACTAGACTTGAATAGTATTTTTTCTTTCTAGGACCTAAAGATAAAACATATTTCTTTTTTCTAGGATATAAAGGCAACCTGCTACCTGTATTCCATATTTTCCATTTTAGAGATAACACTTGAGTAAAATCTTGCCTTTCAACACTTTCTGGATTTTATATATTCTAGAATTTAAAATTTTTCAGCTTTTTGATACATCTCAGTATGTATCTCTGTTTATATGACATATCTAATCATAAGATTCCTTACATATAAAAATAATTCTCCATGAAAATAAAAGATACCAGCTTCCTTAGTATATACAAAATGAACATTTAATTTAAAAAAATTAGTGACCTGTGAAATGCTCATTAATTTATGTTAAACTACAACAAGCTGTCTGTCAAACCTAAAATGAAAGTTTGCTCAGTGTGGTTCCAGTGACAGCTAAAATTGTAACAATGGTCTAAACAATGGCTAGGTACCATCACATTGCTGGAAATTGTTATCAAGGCAAGTTAGGGCAAGGAGGAAATAGCTGAACATTTAATAGTATTAATCCGATGACTTCCTCTGAGCAGATATAAACTTTTTCTCTTTCAATATTTTTTAAAATTGAGAACTATCCCTGTGTATGAGTGGGATAGCTCACATTTATTTAAAGGTAGAAACAGCAATCAACTCTTTCTTAAAAGGGCTCATTTAAAATTCTTCAACAATAATTTTTGTGTGAAATTTTTATTAAAAATTTTATAAATCCCCATTTCCCACCCCCACCTCTCCTCAATGTTTCAGTAACAACAGAAAAATAAAGGACAGCAGGGTCCTTCTGCCTCAGGCAACAGTCTGCTGATGGATATTGTAGCAGCTGAATTGCTCCCCATTCACATTCTAAACCCTCTCTCCTAATTGTCATCAGTATCATGAATGTCACTAACTGAGACCACTGCCACAATTCTGCGGCCCTTCAGAGCATTATTGCTTTTGGCTTTTTCTCCTGGGGCTTGCTCCTTGCTTGGTGCAAGCTGTGGAACCACTTAGCACAGAATCTTTGTTGACTTATAACAGGTACCAGATGATGCATCCAGATCTCTAGCCTAGTTTTATGCCCTTATGGTTGGTGTGCCTGCCGCTAATGTGTGTGTCCAGATGTCAGGGAACAGAGATTGCTTCTGCTGCCATTTTCATGAAAGATCTTCAAGTTGGTGGGAATGAACTCAACAGCACATCAGAAAACCTGATGTGTCAAAGAAATAGCATCTCTTTTATTCTTGATGGCTTTGTACATTCTTTACTAAACCTAAGGCAGATATTTCACTAAGCATATTTATATGCCTGTATCATTATGATGCTTGAGAAAATAGATGAAATTGCCCCTCTTATCTTGCTGATTTCCTTTATATTTAAATATTCTGCCCTGTTCTTGCAATTTATAAAAATGAAGGAAAAAATATTCAAATTAACAAGTTATTATTGGGAAGAAACTACTCTTAAGGGTTTTTTTTTTTTTTAAATGATAACAATATTAACGAATAGTAATGTCCTCTTTATGAGAAAAAAATTATTTCTTTTCCCACAAATTCATGCTGAATATTTCTGCCTAAGGGTCGAATTTGTATTAAAGTTCATCCATAAACATATATCCAAAAACAAAACTTGGGGGAAATTATACTGTCTCTATAATTGTCATATTACAAAACAATATAATTATCAATATAACTGTCTCAGTAAACAAATTAGATACTGTATATTAATATATATTAACACTCACTTCTCATGGGGTGTATATATAATACATTAGCAATTAGGACTACTATGTGAAACAGGTCATGATGTATCTACATTTTCTATATCTGAATTTCCATAATTTCAGGTAACAATTGTGCATTCCTATTGAAATCATTTTAATAATTACTGTCTTCTTTTATATGATTGTAAACTCCATGAAAGAAGAGATCATGTCCCCCTTTTTATGAATACTTATTTTATCCACAGCACCTATTTAAAAAAAATCTAAGTCATTGTAAGAAGATTGTGAAGATTGGTTGAATGACCATGAGTGAATGAATAAACGAGTGGATGAATGAATATATAAAATTACTGGAATGACTAGGATGTTTTTAGCACTTCAAATAAACATTGAACAGGTGGTCTAACATGAATGCAGTTAATTCTAAATGCTGTTTGGGGGCTCACAGTGCAGAGACATTGCCTCCTCTGAACCGTTAAGCAGATCCAAGCCCGAGGAAATTCACTTTAGGTGAGCTGTTGAAATCGGAGAACAAAAAGGGAGAATTCCAGGATAAGTTACTCTTCAGAAGGGATTCTGATAACTCCCTCTTTCATTGTCCCTAGGGAATGCCACTTGAGTTGGACTATCTTTTTAAGAACTGTGCTTGTGAAATGCATTTAGGGGCTTCCCTGGTAGCTCAGTTGGTAAAGACTCTGTCTTCAGTGCAGGAGACCAGGGTTTGATCCCTGGGTTGGGAAGATCCCCTGGAGAAGGGAAAGGCTACCCACTCCAGCATTCTTGCCTGGAGAATCCCCATGGACAGAGGAGCCTGGCAGGGCTACACAGTCCATGGGGGTTGCAAAGAGTAGGACACAACTGGGCGACAAGGCATAGCACAACACATTTATCCTCTCAAACTATGGAAGAAAACAGGGCATTTTTAATAAAGTGAAAACAGTGAAACAGTCATTCAGCAGTTCCTCTATTTTTAAACGGAATATTACTAGTAACGCACTTGATTTCTTTCCCACATTTTGGTTTAGGTGGAGACTTCCACCATCTCTCTCTTTTCCTGGCTCTATGGTGATTTGCTGTAGAGATTCGATTACAGCAATACTGTTTGCCTAAGGTTTCCCCTGAGGACCACCCAAGTGCTTTCCCTGCCACAAATGGTAACAGCCTGTGACTTCAGAGAATTGTTTGCTAAAGCATATAGTACCTAGAAAATAGAAGGGACCTCTGTCCTACAGTTCATATAGTTATGAAATAAATCATTGGAAAATGATTTCAAAAGCTTTTTGAACAAGTCAGTTCAGTATAATATTTCTGACAGAAAATCAGCAATGTTTGATCTTAATGAGACATATGTGTCAGTGTGTGTGCATGTGTGAGTGTGTATGTGTGTGTTTTTAAAAGTCTTTAGAATACTCCTACTTGTGCAATCAGGGTCCACCACAGCCCTCTTCCTACAAAAAGTAATACAACTGGTTAATGCAGGTTTGCCTTATTCTGCATGGAAAAAGAAATTTTCTAGAGTCATAAATCTAAATTTGATATTCTAACAATACACCTTATATACTAATCCTTTCTTATAAACATGTATCTATAATTTTTAAATCCTTGAGCCAATAAATGGTCTGTAAAGTTAAAAACAATGTAATATATCAGAAGTAGTGTTTTATGATATTTACTATTATACTACATGTACTTTCAATCATAATACATATTTAAAAATGAAAAATATGCTTATGACTATTAAACTTTTATTTTCAGTACAAAAACTATACATTCACACAGACTGACTGTGTACAGGAAAGTCTAGTGATAAATAACCGAGAAATATGGTTTCTGCTATTGGCAGCAAATTAAGTCCTTTAATTCCGAAAATTTAATTAAAAATAAAATACATATTAGATTTCCAGATTGGTAAAAGTAATGAAATAATTATCCCAAATTCACTTCATTCATTGTGTGTATGTATCAATATGACTATGGTAAAGAAAAATTCTTGTTTTCCCCAATATCACTTTTAAATAACTATGCCTAAAATAAAACCTATGTTTTTAAACATTTCTTCTTATGACTATATTTTATTCAGTATTGTCACTGTCAGATTTTTAACCACCTAACAGCTTATAGTTGATTTTGAACCTTCCCTCCTTTGTATCTGCTACAGGGCTTGGTAACAGTCCTTGGGCAGGAGCACTGTATATATATATATCCCACATTAGGGCTCTCAAGGCCTTCCACGCTTGCCAGTTCCAACTGTCACTACTCTATTCCAGGTCCTTATCACTTCCCCTCTAAACTCCTCTGTCAGCAGCCTCCAAAATGATCTCCTTGAGTTCACACCTCCCACACTTATATCTTTATGCACAAACGCTAGATCACTCTTTTAAAAAAAATTGTTCATTTTATTATTAATCTCATCAGATGTATTCAGTGGCTGCCCATGGCTAATAAGGTAATTCTGAACTGCTTTGTGGAATTCAGGGCTCTTGATGATTTCACTTCAATCTCACTTTCCATCATTATCCCCCACTCATCATTCAAGCTGGACCATTCTACGTGTAGTGCTCTGAATATTCCTACTTCATTATTTCTGCTAACACTATCATTATTTTTCATACTTGAAATGACCTTCTGACTTCTAACCACCTAGGAACCTGCCTCAGCCTTTCTAATTTCCTCAGCCCCGATGTCCTACTTTTTCATAATCACTTAGCCCTTCTGCTACATTATATTATTACGTTCATGATTATATATGTTTTTACCTCCCAGCCAATCTCATAGCTCTAAAAACAATCTCTGTTTCCTTTTGCCCCACGGTGTGCATCACACAGGTAGTGCCTCCAAACTACTTACAGATAAAATAAGAAACCCCACACAAAAGTTAAGCTATTATATATGGAATCTAAAAAAATGGTACTGATGAACCTAGTAGAGAACAGACTGGTGGACACATCAGGGGAAGGTGAGGGTGGGAAGAATTGAGAAAGCAGCATTGACATGTAAACACTATTAGGTGTAAAATAGATTGTTAGTGGAAAGTTGCCAAATAACACAGGGAGCCCAGTCTGGCCATCTGTGATGACCAGAGGGGTGGGATCGGGGGAGGAGAGGGAAGCTTAGGAGGGAAGGGATATATATATATATGTGAAAGTGAAAGTGAAGTCTCTCAGTCGTGTTCAACTCTTTGCGACCCCATGGACTGTAGCCTACCAGGCTCCTCTGGAGCCTGGAATTTTCCAGGCAAGAGTACTGAAGTGGGTTGCCATTTCCTTCTCCAGGGGATCTTTCCAACCTAGGGATTGAACCCGCATCTCCCACATTGCAGGCAGACGCTTTACCATCTGAGCCACCAGGGAAGCCATATACATACATGTGTATATATATATATATATGTATATATATATGTATATGATCATGACTAATTTGCATTGTATGGCAGAAATCAACAAAAAATTGTAAAGGAATTTCCCACCAATCAAAAAATAAATAAAATAAAAAATAATAAAAAGGTTAAATTATTTTAACTGTAGAAAAAATTTACCTGATAGAACCAAATATTTTCCAGCCTATTAGATCATAGAACATCAAAATGACCATATCAAGCACACATTCTATATAAAATGCATTTCCTTTGATGCTGAGGATGTGATATCTCAGTAAAATTAGGAAAATTGAAGTCAATATTTAATCAATTTTTCTCTTTTTCTTCGAGAAATACCCACATATCTCTCATAAATAATCATGTTATTTGAAAACAAAGAAATTTTAAAAATTACATTTTCATATGTATATATCAAAAATATTTTAAATGCAACCCCGGTGAGTCTTATTTACATACTTACTCAGGTACTAGCAGAGAACCCTGAATATATTTAGGTTCAAAATAACACATATCTGCAAACAAAGTGAAATATAAAAGACCAAGGTCCGATGAACTGTATCAGAAGCCTCTCCAAGTTCACAACACATGAGTTATTCAGCTTCCTCTCACATAATAGTATTTTAAAAGTCATCACTAACATAATATTGTATTACATTTTAAAATGTAAATATCATTTGTTTCTGTGTGGATGCTCTGTTGCAAGAATTTTTATCTCCAAAGGTTCTTTTTACTCAAAGCTTAGTAGCCATAATAAAGTGCATATACTTGGGGTTGTTTTCCATGAAATTTTTGATGATTCTTAAAAGTTCAAAGTATACTTTCTCATTTTGTAGAATTGGGCTGAGAATTACAAATCATCTAGTAGAAAGTCCCTAAAAGATTTACATTTGCAGAAACAGGAACATCTCGGGATAGAGGATTTCTTTCCATGATTTGAGCAAAGTATTTTATGGATTTTGTTATTCTGGTGTCTGTGACACTATTCGATGAGTATCTTTTTAGTTACTTCTTAGTTTCTGAAGTCTTTTTGCAAGACCAGAGATTTAGAGCAGTTAGTATAAGACAAAAATGAGAAGCTTGATCCCCCAATTCATCAGCTAGTTAATGAAAACTAAAGTTGGCATCCCATTTAACTTGCAAACCAGCACTTCTAATCATAGTAGGATGGAGGATTATTGGTAGGTCTTTTCTAACCACTGAAATAGAAAAAGTAAATTAATTAATTAATGATGAGGAGTAGCAGCACCAACTTTAACTATAAGGAACAGAGGGGAAAATATATGAAAAGTAGTAATAAAGAAATCCCATATTTATACTATGAACTTTATTAAATATGCTTTAAATGAAAATAGTTACTATTAAGTTCAATACTATACATAAATATTTTTGTACTATTTATAATGATGTAAAGCATATAACCTATGTCTGCATGTTTTGTACAGATATATGCAACGCAAATGTGAATGTATGATATATACATATCTCCATTTCCTTATCTATCTGTACAATAATTTTCCAATATCAACCTGCTGCTGCTGCTAAGTCACTTCAGTCGTGTCCGACTCTGTGCGACCCTATAGACGGCAGCCTACCAGGCTCCTCTGTCCCCGGGATTCTCCAGGCAGGAATACTGGAGTGGGTTGTCATTTCCTCCTCCAATGCTACAACATAGATAATCTGAGTTATTTTTTTATTTAGTCAGACTAATGCACTTTTGTTAACAGACCTAAACGTTACTTTTCTGGCATATGTGCTAAACTGCTTTGTGAGTAAAATTTTACAAGAAAAATTGATTTATTGTTCTGCAGTTTTTGTCAGTTTTATTCTATTTAACATTATCTAATTAGTTCATATTCTTAACCACCATATTTATTGCTGAAGGACATTTGGCTCTTATTGACAATAAAATTCATTCTTGGAGAATCAAATTTCACCATTAGAGTGATCAAAAGATGACTTCCAGAGATATTTGACAACTGACTGCATCATTATTGAAATAAGTGTTCCTTCTCCAAAGATCAATGCTCCCACATTCTTGTCAAGATGAATGTATTTATTGGAAAACCATCTGCCATATGTGTGTATGTGAGCACGTGTGCATGCGCGTGCGTGTGTTTATGTAGACAGAGATTCACTGAAGAAATCCAAAACTAATCTACACTTTATAGGATTAATAGTGCTACCTACATTTTGGGTTTTGTGGGAAAAAGTTGTAATTTCGTAGCCCTACCTAGTAATTAGTTGTCATAAAATATAAGGGGTGTTATTATAAAATAATGGTGGACTCCTCAGGCTATGTCCAAAAATCTATTTTACAATCTATCCCTCATATTTATTTTCTTGGTAACCTAAGGGATATGAAACACGATCTAGACTGAGTCAGTCTTGTATCAGCTATATACCCAAGAGCAAGTCTTTGAAGTAGTTTACACATTTGAAAAATGGTTAATATCTAGTTAAATCATTTTTAAACCATAAAGTAATTGTTTCATGAGTGAATAAAAATCACTTAAATGGGAAAAATACTCTAGAAAATATATGGTCCAAAAATACTGAAATTCAAGAGCAAAAATCAAAAATACAGAATACATTTTCACTGATGATGACATTAAACTAAAACACAAAAATTCTTTTCATTTTAAGTGTGCTATCCTATTGGTTAAGAGAATATTTTAAGATATATTTTTGTCCTGACCATAGTATTAATATACAAAATAATATTCAAATAGGTCTTGTTTTTAACGCTACAAATGGAGATCTACTGTAGTAAATGAAAAATTAACTGAACGCAACAAGGGGTCATATGTTGAAAAGATATATTGCTGTTAAAAAATATGGTTGAATCATGCTGCTTGACTTTTTCTGAAAATGGGTTAAAATTCACACACCACTGGAGATCTGTTTAAGAGCATGTGGGTTAAACACACTGAATCTCCATCCCAAACACAGCAAGGCAGTTACAAGTCAAACATAATGACAGTGCTGATTAATTAGATACTCCTACCCCCAGCACTTCAGAGTGATTTATGGAGACACATCTCTAGCCTGATCCATTGTGCTGACTGGATTAATGGAGTGAGCTAGAAAAATTCACTGGCAACAGTATCTGGCAGCCCAGCAAAACATTAACCCTTGGAGTTTTCTTATCTAGCCTATTGACAGAATATTAATTATGACAAAACATGCATGTCTCACCTAATTATCTTTTGATAGCTTGGTTTATGTTTGACACATAAATATAGATGTGCATATTGTGTTGAATATTTGGATATATTGAAATTCCTTGCATTAGAAAGAAATTGCACATAAACATTTAAGAAGAACAGAATTAGAATAAACTGTATATCCATTATGGGAAGGAAACTATGCAAGCATATCTTTTTCCTCTTAACTGTATGCTTAGAGATGTACAAATTTCTACTGGAACGAACAGAACATAAAAATATTTTTCAAGCCAAAGATATTCCCATTGCATGAAGAAATAGCAGTGTGTAGGTTGCCTTGTGGTAGTGAATTCTGGAATAAAGAGAGATTCTGCTTAGAGGAGAAAAAAGATGTCACTGATATATAAGCAATTGAATTAAACATATTCTGGAGTATATCTAATCAGAAGTGAGCATATTAGCCCACAAATTGCTTTTAGGATATATAAATGAAGTACCATATATTATCTGAATTTCAAAATTAAAAAGCTCCATAGTTCTATTTCTGTGCAGTATTTAAAGCTTTGTAACACTGAAATTAAACCTTCCCTAAAGTATCTAGAACAATTATGAGACATCAGTAAGTTTAGCTTTAATTATTTTTGTGGTATTAGGTCCATCCCAGTTTTATTTTCTAAATGTTAAACATATGAAAATCCAACTTTTAGTTAGATTTGGTTTAACAGTCTCTGGATAAAAATGTCTTACCTCTCTGGTCATTCAAGGTTCACACTTAGAAGGATTAGATTGCTTGTTGTGGATTTTCTTAATTCTAAGCATGGTACAAAGGTAAGGAAATGCAAAACTGACTACATCTAACTTCATGAATTTTTACTGCTCAAGCCATCAAACAATAGAAACTTAATATCAGGCTTTAACGTCCATAGGTATGCCATGCCTCCTGAAACCAATAGGCTAGATCAAAGTTTCTGTCTTAAATTGCCAAGTTGGAGTTTCCAATGGTTCTGCAAGGATAGCCCTAAATCAGTGGTTCTTAACTGGGGACGATTTTGCTCCCTAGAGCACATTTCCCGATGTCCAGAGGCATTACTGAGTGTTCGAAGTAGGGACATGCTACTGACTACTAGTGGGTCGCTTTCAGCTGATAAATATCTTACAGTGCACAAGATAGCTCCTCACAATAGAGGAATTAGTAAGCCTCCAAAGTCAATAATGCTGAAGTTGAGAAACCCTACCCTAGGTAGAATACATTTAAATAATTTTATCTGAAGTTTTTAAGTGAACTTATTAATGTTGAGGATTGCATCTATGAATAAATGTCATGGCTCAGTGATCAGTTATTGCAAAAAGTGGTAGTATCCACTGAAGAATACAAAGTACCCTGAAAACGGGAAAAGTGAGCATAAAATTGTTATTCCTCTTAAAGGGTATCGTCATTAAAACATTGTCAAGATGTTAAGAGGCCCTGAAAATAGAACACAGACTAGTCAATAATTTCAGTAAACACATTCCACATGCAGAACTTTTGAACTTGAATATTTGGACTTCTAAGACCATTATTGTTGTTGTTCAGTTGCTAAGTCAAGTCTGACTCCTTGCAACCCCATGGACTATAGCATGCGAGGCTCCCCTGGCCTTCACTGTCTCCCAGTTTGCTCAGATGCATGTCCATCGAGTTGGTGATGCTATCTAAGCATCTCATCCTCTGCCATATAGTATTTAAAAACATTATTAAGTACCAGAAGAAAATTTTTTATGCTTTTTAATGATGCTAAGATTATGAAGAGTATTTAAAGAAAAATTAGTAACTCTTCTCATGCAAAATATTATAGAATATCACGAGTTAATGAAATAAATGTCTCCATTGAATACACAACTGAAGTTAAAATTCAGCATGAGACAAAAATGTTTCAATTTTATTTTCCAATTGACTAAGACATTTTCAAGCCAAACTGTTCATCTAATAGCATTCAAAGTCTCTATTTAGCAAAAATAGACTCCAAAGAGAATAGCTTCTCCTAATCATTACAAATAACCATTTTGTAAAGTTGTCTCCAAACTTTTTAATTTGAAGGTTAAGATCTAATTATTAACAATAATAACAGTCTTTGCAAATGGTTGCTTCTCCCTTGGGAAGACTTTTATCTTACAAATCTATTAAAAATTGTATAAGTTCAGATATAGTCTCCATCTAGTCAAATCTAGTTAAATCAAATCAAGTCAAATCTAACTTTCCCAGCAATTCCAATTCACTAGCAAACATCTTTTCTCTTAGAAAATTAGAGAACTTAACATTTGTATCACTCATTTTGGCACTTAATGATATATTGCCTCACTTTTTTAAGTTAAATTTTCCATTTATTTTTTATCTTTTCAGTTAAATACTCAGATTATAAATTCCGTATCATAAAAGCCTCTTCTAATGATACACTTAGAAAATATTAAAGGAAAGAAAAGAGGAAGATGAGTAGGAGGGAAACAAGAAGGGAAAATGAAAAAAGGAAAAGAGAGAGGAAAAGGGGGAGGTGGATGCAAAACAGGGAGGTGGAGAAAAATCCTTTATATCACTCTTGTGTTACTCAAGAATAAGAGATTTCTCTAACTCCTCTTTAAAATGAAAGCATTTTCAACTGCCTTTGAGATACTGAAATGCATCAATTTCAATTCAACAACACAGACCCTGATCCCTATGCCTAGACGCAGTATTTGAGGTTTCTCTAGTTTTTCTCATTTGAGATTAGTAATCCTAAACACTATGTTAAGAGAATAAACCCAGCTCTTAAAGAAGAGTATTAAAATATGAGACAGGATTAACTTGAAAAGCACAATATACTTAGCATGATTACATATATAGAAAAAAACTTTTATATGCATAAAATAATATACAGAAAGCTCAGGATAGGCTTCTTAAAACAGATCTAAGCAAATTATTTTCCTATTGAAACCCTTAAATATCTTCTCATTTCCTGGATAATTCTTCAACTGTGTAGACATCCTTTCTACTTCTTTAATCTCTTCTCTTTTAGTTGCTAATTCAGACTCTGAGTTTGAACCAAACGAAACTTTCTTCCCTTTTTCTAAAGCTCGATCTTTCTATCTGCACTTTGCAAGTAGTCCTTATTCTTTTTTTTTTTAATTTATTTTTATTAGTTGGAGGCTAATTACTTTACAATATTGTAGTGGTTTTTGCCATACATTGACATGAATCAGCCATGGATTTACATGTGTTCCCCATCCTGAACCCCGCTCCCACCTCCCTCCCCATCCCATCCCTCTGGGTCATCCAAGTGTACCAGCCCTGAGCACTTGTTTCATGCATCCAACCTGGACTGGCGATCTGTTTCACACTTGATAATATATATGTTTCAGTGCTGTTCTCTCAGATCATCCCACCCTCGCCTTCTCCCATAGAGTCCAAAAGTCTGTTCTATACATCTGTGTCTCTTTTTCTGTCTTGCATATAGGGTTATTGTTACCATCTTTCTAAATTCCATATATATGAATAGACCTTATTCTCAACCGAGTTCCCAAGCCTCCTGGTCCGAGCACATGTATAAGTATGTACACATATACACACATACAATCATTATCTACTTCCTGCTTGCTTCTTGCAAATATTTCAGGGCCAGTTGCTTCCAGGTGAGGGGTCAGGTCTCTGAGTTCCCCTGAGAATCCTGCACTCCGTCCTTCACTCCCTCTCTCCTGACCGAACCACAGCAGCATGAGACTGCATGCATGACTAGTATGTAAACTCTGTGAAGACCTTTTTTCCTCTCTTTGTTGCTTTTCTGGCACTGTCATGTCTGATTTTTTGCTACCCCATAGATTGCAGCCTGCCAGGCTCTTCTGTCCATGGGATTCTCCAGGCAAAAATACTGGAGTGAGTTGCCATTTCCTTCTCCAGGGGATCTTCTCAACCCAGAGATCGAACTGGCATCTCATACATTGGCAGACAGCTTCTTTACCACTGAGCCACCAGAGAAGATGCCTTCCTCTCTTACTCCCCTGGTATTCCTAGTTCCTAGTACAGAGTCAGGCAGATATAATTTTCAATAAATATTTGTTAGATTGAACTAAAATAAATTTAATTGGATCAGATTAAATGCATTTAAGCTAAATTACAATTGGAGATACTAAAAATTTTTTATTTTGATCAAAAGGGAATTTGGTGGTTTATTTCATTTTAAAAGATTGATAAACACCTGTGCTCAGATCTCCATAGGTTCTTGACACCTTTCCCCTGTAAAGGAATTGATTTTCTGTTCGCCTCAATCTTTTGACTTACACGAGTCAGCTCAAGACAGATATCAAAAATTCCTGTGGCTACTCAGTGCTTGTGCGTGTGCTAAGTCACTCAGTCGTGTCTGACTCTTTTCGACCCTGTGGACGATAGCCTGCCAGGTTCCTCTGTTGTTGGACTTCTCCAGGCAAGAATACTGGCATGGGATGCCATTTCTTTCTCCAGAGGATCTTCCCAACCCAGGGATCAAAACCACATATCTTGAGTCTCTTGCATTGGCAGGTGGGTTCTTTACCACTAATGCTGCCAGGGAAGCCCTTACACACCTGCTATTTCATGACTGACCTTTTTTTTAATCTTAAGAAGATTTTCTTCTCTTAAATAATACTCTCCTCTACTCCCCTCAGTTCAGTTCAGTCGCTCAGTCGTGTCCGACTCTTTGCAACCCCACGAACCGAAGCACACCAGGCCTCCCTGTCCATCACCAACTCCCGGAGTTTATCTAAACTCATGTCCATTGAGTTGGTGATGCCATCCAACTATCTCATCCTCTGTCATCCCCTTCTCCTCATGCCCCCAATCCCTCCCAGCATCAGGGTCTTTTCCAATGAGTCAACTCTTCGCATGAGGTGGCCAAAGTATTGGAGTTTCAGCTTCAGCATCAGTCCTTCCAATGAGCACCCAGGACTGATCTCCTTTAGGATGGATTGGTTGGATCTCCTTGCAGTCCAAGGGACTCTCAAGAGTCTTCTCCAACACCACAGTTCAAAAGCATCAATTCTTCAGCACTCAGCATTCTTTATAGTCCAACTCTCACATCCATACATGACCACTGGAAAAACCATAGCCTTGACTAGATGGACCTATGTTGGCAAAGTAATGTCTCTGCTTTTTAATATGCTATCTAGGTTGGTCATAACTTTCCTTCCAAGGAGTAAGTGTCTTTTAACTTCATGGCTGCAGTCACCATCTGCAGTGATTTTGGAGCCCAGAAACAATAAAGTCTTTCACTGTTTCCACTGTTTCCCCATCTATTTGCCATGAACGGATGGGACCGGATGCCATGATCTTAGTTTTCTGAATGCTGAGCTTTAAGCCAACTTTTTACTCTCCTCTTTCACTTTCATCAAGAGGCTCTTTAGTTCTTCTTCACTTTCTGCCATAAGGGTGGTGTCATCTGCATATCTGAGGTTATTGATATTTCTCTCGGCAATCTTGATTCCAGCTTGTGCTTCTTCCAGTCCAGCGTTTCTCATGATGTACTCTGCATATAAGTTAAATAAGCAGGGTGACAATATACAGCCTTGACATACTCCTTTTCCTATTTGGAACCAGTCTGTTGTTCCATGTCTAGGTCTAACTGTTGCTTCCTGACCTGCATACAGGTTTCCCAAGAGGCAGGTCAGGTGGTCTGGTATTCCCATTCTTGAAGAATTTTCCCCAGTTTATTGTGATCCACACAGTCAAAGGCTTCTGCATAGTCAATAAAGCAGAAATAGATGTTTTTTCTGGAACTCTCTTGCTTTTTCGATGTCCAGCAGATGTTGGCAATTTGATCTCTGGTTCCTCTGCCTTTTCTAAAACCAGCTTGAACATCTGGAAGTTCACGGTTCACGTATTGCTGAAGCCTGGCTTGGAGAATTTTGAGTATTCCTTTACTAGACTGTGAGATGAGTGCAACTGTGCGGTAGTTTGAGCATTTTTTGGGATTGCCTTTCTTAGGGATTGGAATGAAAACTGACCTTTTCCAGTCCTGTGGCCACTGCTGAGTTGTCCAAATTTTCTGACATATTGAGTGCAGCACTTTCACAGCATCTTCTTTCAGGATTTGAAATAGCTCAACTGGAATTCCATCACTTCCACTAACTTGTTTGTAGTGATGTTTTCTAAGGCCCACTTGACTTCACATTCCAGGATGTCTGGCTCGAGGTGAAACACCTTAATCTGTAATATGTTCTGTATTTAAAATTGCAGAACATTTTATTATTCACAGTGTCCCTGTATCAAAATATCATCTAATAAAGTTTTTTCTTTTCCTTTCCAAAAACTGAATTAAGACATTAAGCAGAAATTTTGAAAGACACAGAAATAAAAGTGGTATCATACACAGAACCCTTATATCCAGAGATGGCCTTTGCAAACATCTTGTTGAATTTACTTTCCATTTATTTTCTATGCATGTACACTTAAACAGTTAAAATCAATCAGGGCAAAAGAAAATAATAATAAAATCAATCAGGGCAAACAGATTATATCCTCAATTTTAAAATAATTTTATACCATAAGGTACTGTCCTATGCCATTAGGCCATTATTTTTGTACTACACTTAATTTCAAATGACTGTTTAATACTATTATATGAATGTAGCACAATTTACTTACCCATTTCCCCATTAATGGTCATTCAGATTTCTCTATGTGTTATAGTTGTTTCCTGCTTTCACGAAACAGAGATGAGGGAATCCCACATGCTTGAGTGGATTTTTTCTTCCTTCCTGTTTCATGTAACTTGGCATAAACAGCTGCTTTGGTACAATGATATATTTAGAGAACTGTGTTATAAGTGCGTGAATAAGTGGGAATTTAGGGGAAGAACCACGTCTTCCTCTGCCTTATAAGTTGCTGATAAATACAGTCATGACTCAGGGAATAATAATGAGTCATTTAATTTGCTTAAAGCACTTCCCCTCAGATTCAGTGAAATGGCAAGCTGAAAATTGCTGGCAGCTGAAGATGTTGTAGTTCTTTTATATTTAAGGCAGTAGGAGTGCTTTCTGCACTGCTTGCCTGAAAGTCGATCATTCCAGAAGTGTCAAAGTATAATGACTGCATAGCAGTTTAAGTCGGTATGACAATAGTACCAATAGCAATGATAAATAGAACAGGTTTCAGAGTTCCAAAAGTGTGCAAATGTAGGGACAGTTTCTCCCACAACTTGGTGAATTATAGCAAAATGCATTAAAGTGTCTACACGATGAACTTTTTTTCTTGGCAAAAGGTCAGTAATGGGTCTGTAAGAAAAGTCATTTATGCCAACAATTTGCTTCCAGTATTGATGAGAGAGAAAAAGTCAAATAACTGGATTAAATGGCTTTTGCAGTTTGACCTCCCAGAAGAGGATGAAAAGAAACTCAAGTCCTCTAAATGCTCAATTATAAAGTGCTTTGACGATGAAACACCCTTCCTCAGCCCTAGATACTATTTTCCCAGTAAAAGATGAAACAAATAATTTCCATATGAAGGATACTTTTGTTAGGATTTTCTATCCATCTGAGAGATATTCCATTTTCTCATCTACAAAAAGAATCCAAGAAAGGGTAAGAAAACCTCCAACTGCTTTGATACCATTAGACCAGAAATGGACTCTATTTTTTTAATTAAAGAAAGCAACAGAACTATGAGAAAAAACTTTTGTCTTAGATGTAATTCCGGCCATTTGGCACCCCATGATGAGAAGGTCTCATAGATGAGAGAAGAGGGAAAAGAAGAAATCTAAGTAGAAGTGTAGGACAGAAGGAGGGAGCATTCTGTGAGTACTAACATAGCACTTGTCCAGATAGTGCCCCAGAGGTAGCTCTGACGGTTCAGTGCTGGGGACTGCTGCAGACCAGCTGAGTACTGGCTGCAATTTCTAGAGCAGATGGCCAAAGAGGCAGGTGGGTTTCTGAGAGGACGCTCCTGGGCCTTTACCCACATTTTCCACGTACCTGGGTAGGCAGATGGCAGCACCAGCTGACAAATGAAAAAGACGAAGTTTATGTGTTCTATTTATTCCCATAAATAACAGGGATCAAAGTCCATCTTATTAGATGTATAAAATTAATTCTCATCACCATATGTATCACTTAATTCTGATGCATTCACTTAACTACAATGATTCTACTTTTATTCAAAAACTTTTAGAAGCTGTAATTTTCCATATTGCTTGTATAGACTCTCCAGGTTTCTGAATGACATGTTTTAGCTTGAATATCTAAGAGAATACAAACAAAATTTCCAAAATCAAAGAAGCAAAATCTCACTTTGCACTTAAATTTTCTATAGTTATTTGAAAAAGAGTTTGAAATATAGGTAGAAATAATTAGATATTCAGAAAGAAACTATTTCCTAATTACTAATAATTCTCAATAAATGGATTGTCATCTTCTATTTATTACTAAAAGTACCACTATACAAAATAATACTTTTCCATACATTTAAAAATGGTTTCAATAACTAGTATTATTTATATTTTAAGTGTGTGCATGTTCTGTACGCTTCCCAGGTGGCGCAGTGGTAAAGAACCCACCTGCCTATGCAGGAGATGCAGTTTCAACCAGTGAGTCGGGAAGAGCCTCTGGAGAAGGAAATGGCATGCAAACGCCTCTAGTATTCTCGCCTGGGAAATCCCATGGAAGGAGACCCTGGAGGGCTACAGCTCATGGAATGGAAAAAAGTCAGATATGACTGGGCAAGTGAGCAAAGCACTGAGCACATGTTTACATGTGGATTTGAATAGAAGCGCCATCATATAAAATTTAGTATGATTTTATTTTAATCAAATGGCAGGTATTGACCTTTTTTGGAGCATACTTTTAGGAAATGTGTGTTGAGGCAAAAATGCTTTCAAGTGGTTTGCAGTCAGGTTGAGGAGAGAGAACATATAAAGAGAACTTAACCAGAAGCTTGTTATGAAGAAGCAGAATAAGGGAAAATAAATGTTGAATAAAATTGTTGGTTTTAAATGACCAGGAAAGAGTGGGGGCAGCTGAATTAGCTGACTTGTTTGTGATTAATGATGAATTTCTAACAACAGCAGAAACTATATACAGCTAGTTTTTTTCTTAAGTTCAGGAATTATGATACCAAACTACACAGCATCAATTTTTATCTGTATTTTGAAATCTAAGTAAGAATATTCCGAAATGATTCCACATAGCCAATGTAAACAATGCCATTTATGTACCTCACAAATCCCTGACAGGAATATGAATGTATCAGCATTTGAGTCCAAAGAGGTAAGATTGATCCCAGTGGTTCTGCATGTGGGTGATGTTGATCCTTCAGGGGACATTTGATGACCGTGATGTCTGGAGACATTTTTGCTTGTCACCGCTAGGGAGAGGGATCCTACTGGCACTGAGTGGAGAGAGGCCAGGGAAGTGCTAAACATCCTACAATGCAGAAAACAGTCACTAGCAGGAGTCACCCAGCCTCAAATACTGGTGGCGCGCAGACTGAGAAACCCTGATTTACCCCCACATGGGTCTGTGTGTGTGCATTCAGTCATATCTGACTCTCTGCGACCCCATGGACTGTAGCCTGCCAGGCTCCTCTGTCCATGGGATTTCCCAGGCAAGACTATTGGAGAGCATTGCCATTCACTCCTCCAGCCAGGGATCAAACCCAAGTCTCTTGCGTCTCCTTTATTGGAAGGCAGATTCTTTACCACTGTGCCACCTTATCTTCACATAATACCTGCTAAACCTCAATGGAAATAAAAAAGATTGACCCCGAAATCAGGAAAGTTGTAATACAAGAGGTTAGTCTGTTCTGCAATCACATCTATATTTTCTTTTTTCTTTTTTAATATATTGACTTATCAATTGAAGGATAATTACTTTGAGTTTGTTGTTTTCTGTCAAACCCCAACATGAATCAGCCATAGGTATACATATGGCTCCATCTTGAGCCTCCCTCCCATCTCCCTCCCCATCCCACCCCTGTCGGTTGATACAGAGCCCCTGTTTGAGTTTCCTGAGACATACAGCAAATTCCTGTTGGCTATCTATTTTACATATGGTAATATAAGTTTCCATGTTACTCTCTCCATACATCTCACCCCCTTCTCCCCTCTCTCTCCATGTCCATAAATCTGTTCTCTATGTCTGTTTCTCCATTGCTGCCCTGTAAATAAATTCTTCAGTACCATCTTTCTGGATTCCACGTATAGGCATTAGTTTATGATATAATTTATCTTTCTCTTTCTGACTTACTTCACTTTGTATAATAGGCTCTAGGTTCATCCACCTCATTAGAACTGAATCAAACACGTTCCTTTTTATGGATGAGTAATATTCCATTGTGTATATGTACCACAACTTCTTTATCCATTCATCTGTCAATGGATATCTAGGTTGCTTCCACATTCTAGCTATTGTAAATAGTGCTGCAATGAACACTGGGGTACATGTGTCTTTTTCAGTTTTGGTTTCCTCAGGGTATACGCATAGGAGTGGGATTGCGGGGTCATATGGTGGTTTTATTCTTAGTTTTTAAAGGAATCTCCATACTGCCTTCGATAGTGGCTATGTCAATTTACATTACCACCATCAGTGCAAGAGGGACACCTAGATTTCAGATGAAATTAAATAAAAAATTTTTTCTAAACTCTCTTCAATCTAATCCTACTATTTGAATTAGTTCTCAAAATTTCCTCACAACAGACATTTTACTCTAGTCATGTGAAACTCCTTAGTGTCTCACCAGGGATTATAAGTAATTCCATATCATTATTTCTGTTGTTCTTTTAATTTCCAAAAGTTTCTTTTCTCCTATACTTTTCTTTTCTATCTATTTAATTATTTTATACCCTCTGACAGTTAGGTAAAAACACGTTTTAAAAAAGAATAAAAATTCAACTTTTGAACATTTATTATGTCCACAACAAATTTCATTTAATCCTTGTCTTTTGTTGTTTTATGTCTTGCTTTTATGTAGACTATATATGCTCTTGAAGTAAAGATCATACATCATTCATAAACTGTATGATTCTCTTGGTATTCCACACCAATATATACAATATACAGATTAGCATATTCAATAAACATTCATTAAATTCTCATTATTTCCTTTCCAGGGATAGGAAAATCAAAGGTGGAGAAAGATAAGGAAGAAAAGGATAAAACCAAGAGAACAGGCCTTGCAATAAGTTAATAAATGTTTTCAGTGATCTTTACTCATGTGAGTTGCATCTACCCTATAATTTAATATAGTTCTGTGTGAGTGTCTGCTCAGTCACTCAGTTGTGTCCAACTCTTGGCAACCCCATGGATTACAGCCCACCAGTCTCCACTAGAACATTCAGGCATGACCTAAATCAAATCCCTTATGAGTATACAATGGAAGGGACAAATAGACCCAAGGGATTAGATCTGATAGACTGAGTGCCTGAAGAATTATGATGAAGTTTTGTAACATTGTACAGGAGACGTTGATCAAGACGATCTCCAGAAAGAAGAAAGGCAAAAAGGCAAAATGGTTGTCTGAGGAGGCCTTACAAATAGCTAAGAAAAAAAGAGAAGTGAAAGACAAAGAAGAAAAGGAAAGATATATCCATCTGAATGCAGAGTTCCAAAGAGTAGCAAGGAGAGATAAGAAAGGCTTCCTCAGTGATCAGTGCAAAGAAATAGAAGAAAACAATAGAATAGGAAAGACTAGAGATCTCTTCAAGAAAATGAGAGATACCGAGGGAACATTTCATACAAAGATGGGCACAATAAAGGACAGAAATGGTATGTACCTAACAGAAGCAGAAGATATTAAGAAGAGGTGGCAAGAATACACAGAACTATACAAAAAAGATCTTAATGACCCATAACCATGATGGTGTGATCACTCACCTAGAGCTACACATCCTGGAGTGCAAAGTCAAGTGGCCTTAGGGAAGCACCAGCCTGGCCAAAGCTAGTGGAGGTGATGGAATTCCAACTGAGCTATTTTAAATCCTAAAACACGATGTTGTGAAAGTGCTGCACTCAATATGCCAGAAAATTTGGAAAACTCAGCAGTGGCCACAGGACTGGAAAAGGTCAGTTTTCATTCCAGTCCGAAAGAAAGGCAATGCCAAGGAATGTTCAAACTACTGTACAACTGCACTCATCTCACACGCTAGCAAAGTAATGCTCAAAATTCTCTAAACTAGGCTTCAACAGTATGTGAACCAAGAACTTCCAGATGTTCAAGCTGGATTTAGAAAAGACAGAGGAACCAGAGATTAATTGCCAACGACTGCTGGATCGTAGAAAAAGCAAGAGAATTCCAGAAAACCATGTATTTCTGCTTCATTGACTATGCTAAAACCTTTGACTGTGTGGATTACAACAAACTGCGGAAAATTCTTAAAAAGATGGGAATACCAGATCACCTTAACTGCCTCCTGAGAAATCTGTATGCAGGTTAAGAAGCAAAGGTTAGAACCGGACATGGAACAATGGACTGGTTCCAAATTGGGAAAGGAATATTTCAAAGCTGTATATTGTCACCTTGCTTACTTAACTTATATGCAGAGTACATCATGTTAAATGCTGGGCTGGATGAAGCACAAGCCAGAATCAAGATTGCAGGGAAAAACATTATTAACCTCAGATATGGAGATGACACCACCCTTATGGAAGAAAGAGAAGAGGAATTAAGGAGCGTCTCAATGAAAGTGATAGAGGAGAGTGGAAAAGTTGTCTTAAAATGCAGCATTCAAAAAACGAAGCTCATGGCATCCGGTCCCATCACTTCATGGCAAATAGCTGGGGAAGCAATGGAAACAGTGATAGAGTTTATTTTCTTGGGCTGCAAAATCACTGCAGGTCGTGACTGCAGCCATGAAATTAAAAGATGCTTGCTCCTTGGAAGAAAAGCCATGACAAACCTAGACAGCATATTAAAAAGCATAAACATTACTTTGTTGACAAAGGTCCATCTAGTCAAAGCTACGGTTTTTCCAGTAGTCATGTATGGATGTGAGAGTTGGACCATAAAGAAAGCTGAGTGCTGAAGAATTGATGCTTTTGATTTATGGTGTTGGACAGGACTTTCAAGAGTCCCTTGGGCTGTGAGGGGATCTAACGAGTCAATCCTAAAGGAAATCCTGAATAATCATTGGAAGGACTGACGCTGGAGCTGAAGTTCCAATACTTTGGCCACCTGATGTGTAGAACTGACTCACTGAAAAAGACCCTGATGCTGGAAAATATTGAAGGCAGGAGGAGAAGGGGATGACAGAAGAGGAGATAGTTGGATGGCATCACTGACTCGATGGACATGAGTTTGAGCAAGCTCCTGGAGTTGGGGATGGACAGGAAAACCTGGTGTGCTGCCGTCCATGGGGTCACAAAGAGTCGGACACGACTGAGCCACCAAACTGAACTGAGTCAACTCTGTCCATGGGATTTTCCAAGTAAGAATACAAGAGCGGGTTGCCCTTTCCTCCTCCAGGGGGTCTACCTGACCCAGGGATTGAACCCTGGTCTCCTGCACCTCCTACCTTGGCAGGCAGATTCTTTACCACTGCACCACTTTGGAAGCCCAAAGGAGGAAAAGCATAATACAGAAAGAATAGGCCTTGTGACAAGTTAATACATTTTTTTCAGTGATCTTTGCTCATGTGAGTTTCATCTGTTTTATGATTTAATCTAGTTAACTTCCATTTTATCCTGTCTCAAAGTGTATTTACAGATGTGGAAATAAGTTACTGTTTTCTAAGAAATACCAACTGAGGAAAAGCCATTGTACACTCACTGGAAGGAGCAGACCTGATTCTTACAATGGAGGGCGGCGGCTACGGCTGGCCTCTCGGTACAGACTACGTGGGGCTCATTCCTGGATTACCCACTATTAACTATATGACACTGGGGAAGTCAGTTAGCTTTTCTGACTTGGAGTGCTTCATCTTTTCTATTGGAATATTAACAATGCCCAGTTCACATGGTTGTTATGATGACTAAATGAGATAATCTATGTGAAAGGCTTAACACCATGCCAGGAGAAGCATGAGGGCTCAGTAAATGTGAGATGGCCTCATTATTTAAAACATAACTTAATCCTGTGATCCCTCAAGATCTTATCTGTTAACATGACCTTAGATCTAAGATCTTCAAATCATCTTAGTATTTCAAACACATGGTATAATGTCCTTTAAGTGAAATTATTTTCTTTCTCAATTCTTCGAGAACTTTACAGTTCACTGTACTTCATGTGGATAGATTTGGTCATTTTCGAATGTATTTTGCAGGTTTAAATATATCTAATGTAAAAATCTAAAAATAAAGAATTTAAATGTTCTTAATCTCACATACTATAAATCTGCTTTTGTGTGTTCGTAAACACTGGGTTCATGGTGAGATAAATTAGCACTGTAAAGTACACATATGTCAACAATTACTAGGTGCAGTAATTTAAGGCCTGATTCACTAAACTTTCCTTTGGCCAATAGGCACCCCTGCACAAGAAATGTGATTGGGGGGGGGGGCTGGCAGATAAGGGGCCTAAAGTATAAATTTTACTTTGACTCCATCTTTCATATTCCAAAGTGCTATAACTTTCAGAGTACTAGTCCTACACTTGTGGCATACCCAGTTAGCTCCTTCCCACTGACATTTATTTATGTCATCAGTTTCCCTGGATTAGTTCTGATTTATAAATAAGCAAGCTTGTTGAAAGCAAAGCAGAACAGTGATTTAACCCAAGGTAAGAAAAATGTGTAGGTTTAGTTGATCAAAACATGTAGTAGACCTGGTGAAAAAAATTCACCTATGCAATAAATGGCAAAGTGTTTAAGTTTTACCTGTTTGATTTAGAAGGGTCATTAAATCAGAATCCATTCTTCTGTTTTTAAACCTTAAACTTTAATTGATAAATACTGACTTTCAGTGGTATAACGCAAAACTTCTCAGCATGGCTGGTATATCTAACTTCCTAATATTTCACTTGGATTCATTTTTCAAATTTATGGAAACCATTTTAAAGGTATAACTCTAACAGATAGCATTTATATGTTACAGAGAAATAGTATGTGTGTATTCCTGCATGTTGTAAAAGGGCAGAGAGAACAAAACAATTTTATTCCTGACTAAAGGGAACTTGAAATAAGCTATAGGCTAGTCAGTAACTTAGATAATAGATTCTTTATAGGCGTCTTTCTCCGTTTGCCACAAATTAAACAGGCAAATAAACACAGAACAATAGCAACAAATACCTAGAAAATAAAGTGGTTGAAATGTACGGAAATTATTGTTATATTTCTTTACTACCTAGAGACTAGAAGGTTTAGTTCAACACTCTAAGACCAGCAAATACATGTTAATTCATGTCTGTCATTAACAAACAAATGATTGTAGTGGCCTGTTTATTTGTGGTCTTACCTCTGACCTATGCAGTATATTTTCCTTGGATTATTTTCCCTGAAACTGCTGATTTAATTTCACTCTCTCGTCTGCTCTAAGCATTCAGAGCTTATTATCTGTCTTATCTTGAAAAAGTTATCTTTTCTAATTCTCAGTTTCCTCATCAGCAAACCTCTTCTAGGGATTTAATGAGATATTATATGCGAATATAATAGAAGCTAAGTAGATTTGACTTTAACACAAATCTGAAATACTTGTGTTTTTAGAAGCATATTACTCTGGTTCACCAGAAATACAATTCGGCACAAATCCAATAGAAATTGAATAAAATGTATTGAATTGTGTTATAATTACCTCTTTGAGATCTTTACCCCAGTTTCTCCAACACCAGTGGCCTGGCTTCAACACTGTTTGCAGATTTATTGTCTTAACGTCTCTAAGGGTGTCACTCCTTTGTATAAGAATTTTTTCATGGTTTTAAATTGCTTAAGAAATGAAGACAAACTCTTATCAGTTAAAGGCTCTGTATAATATAGTCCAACCCACCTTCTACCTTTGCCCATTAGCATCCAACACAGACCACACGCTGCCCTCAAATATTCACAGTGTTTCCCTGACTTTACGTATATTTCTCCCTCTCTGCCATATGTCTTGTTGAACTTCTACTGAAGGATTTTCTCAACAACTATTCAATGAATTGAGTGAAAATTAATAACTAATAATAATTTGTTCTTTAAGTTTATAGAATGATCTGTTTTATTCTCTAAAGCTTTACAATCAATTGAGTCTGAGTTAAAATGAAATCAGTTTAGTGTAAAAAAATAGTACAGAGCTTACTTTTGGGGTGATTGACTGAATATTTAACTTTTCAAACAATTAAAGCTGTGTCAAAAAGACATGCCAAGTTACTAATGTGTCACTTCACACTTTTGTAGAATTGCTTTGGAGCCCACTTCCTGCATTAATAAAGACAAAATATGACAAGTGTGTAGAGCATTTTCATTAGGATTTGGAACACTGGAGGTAAACACCAATATTCACACATCTTCTGAGCAAACCAATAATTTTATTAAAGCTACTTGCAAATATATGCCTTCTTTCCAAATCTGGATGTCAAAATGAATAAAGTAAATGAATAAGAAAGTAGTGTACATATTTTTACTATCCAAAATGTGATTGAGAAGGCAAGAAGTCTGGTGTAAAGGTCACATTTGAGTAGTTGCTCTAATGTGCTCCGACATGTTTCATCCATAGAGAGTACAAATTGAAAACTGAGTTTAAACTGAAAATTAATCTAAAAATACTATTGCCATAATTCAAACACAGGAATTCTGGCATGTTCAAAGAACACTGAATGTGCAATATAGTTTGATCACTTTTAATAATAGTTATTTAGATTAAGTCAACTCAACTCTCTTTTCTAGGGTCTGATTTGCTGCTTGGCAAGTCTTTCACACATCTAAGTTCTGAGGATGTTTGTTGAAGGACAAGTGAGAGCATGAACAGCCACTTGGCATCTCAAAAGCAGTGATTTAATTATCTTACTCCTATATACAGCTCAAGATTATTTTCAATTGAATCTAAAGATATCTCTCCTACTTTTTTAACAAGGACTGGATTTATTAATCCAACCCCTACCAAGTGCCAGACATAATGCTAAACTGCACAGATAAAAATGAATAATAATGCAGTCTTTGCCTAAAGGAGCTTATGGGCAAGTGAAAAAGAAATGCAGCTTTAAGATTTATAGAGGAGCTGTCTGAGGAAGTCATCAATCAAGATAGATGTTCCATTGAAGTTTAGAAGATACAGATAGCGAGGCATTGTTTGAGGGAAATATGAAAATTCTGGGCCTGTGAAGCATTTCCACAAAGACCTGTGAATGCTAACATTATTTTTGGTTGCAATGTTTGATTTTTTCTCACACCATCCATATTCCCAGTTCTCATTCTTGGTTACTCACCTACAAAGAGAAGCATCAGATCTGAATGTCAGATTCCCACTTCTTAACATATGTAATAATAAAATGGATGACCTAAGATTGTTTTAAGTTGGACTTTAAATTTTGCACTTATTTTCATATTGAGGGTTAGCTTTTGTCAAAACTTTCCTAACCAAAAAAAAAAAAAAAAGTCTAGGCTGGAAGTTATTATTATTTCTGAAGGATTTAAGGGAATAAAGATAAGGGAAGCCTCATTTTTTATTTTACCTACTTCTGTATTTTTATGACTATATAAACTTTAGTGTTTGAGAGCAAATTAGAAGGTGAACATAACACAACGGGAGTAAACATTTATTGGTTTAAAAGTACACTCAAAATAATTGAATCAACCTAAAACACTGATACAGATTCCTCCCATTTGAAAGGATAATGACTGTGATGTCTTGGCAAATATGGAGAAATGAACTTACAGTCAAACAATAGATGGTGAGGACGAAATGGCTGAGTGATGTCTACATGACCAATTAATAAAACTCCCACCAAAATAATCAAGCAGTTGACTAAACTCAATAGTTGAATATACATACTCAGTTAATGAGTTCATATTTAACTGCTTAAGGAATTACGGGAAAAGAGAATATATGAGGTTAACTGTGTATCCATTATCCATTTTCTTCAACTCACAGCATTGTCATTGTAGCTACATACAAAATTCGGTGATTGATCATTCATTAATATAGAATGAATTCATAGGAATTTAATGTTGATACGTCTTTGCAAATCATATTATATAAATCTGGTGCAATGAAAAGTATACTAAATAAGATTACTGAAAAATAAAAAAGGATGATCTACAATGTAAAACTGATTATTCAATGGAAAAAAAACTAAAGTGATGCAAGTCTTCCATTTTCTTTAAGCCTCTTGAATCTTGCTCCTCCCTCTACAGTTCAGTTCAGTTCAGCTCAGTCCCTCAGTCGTGTCTGACTCGTTGTGACCCCATGGATTGCAGCACGCCAGGCTTCCCTGTCCATCACCAACTGCCTGAGCTTGTTCAAACTCAGGTCCATCAAGTCAGTGATGCCATCCATCCATCTCATCCTCTGTTGTCCCCTTCTCCTCCTGCCATCAGTCTTTCCCAGCACCAGGGTCTTTTCCAGTGTATCAATTCTTCTCATGAGGTGGCCAAAACATTGGAACTTCAGTCAGCATCAGTCTTTCTAATGAATATTCAGGACTGATTTGCTTTAAGATCGACTGATTTGATATTCTTGCTGTTTAAAGTACTCTCAAGAGTCTTCTCCAACATCACAGTTCAAAACAATCAATTTTTCAGCGCTCAGGTTTTCTTATGGTCGAACTCTCACATCTGTACATGACTAATGGAAAAACCATAGCTTTGACTAGATGGATTTTTGTTAGTAATGTCTTTGCTTTTTAATACACTATCTAGGTTTGTCATAGCTTTTCTTCCAAGTAGCAAACGTCCTTTAATTTCATGACTGCAGTCACGATCTGCAGTGATTTTGCAGCCCAAGAAAATAAACTCTGTCACTGTTTCCATTGCTTCCCCAGCTATTTGCCATGAAGCGATGGGACCAGATGAAATGATCTTCGTTTTTTGAATGTTGAGTAGTAAGACAGCTTTTTGACTCTCCTCATTCACTTTCATCAAGAGGCTCTTTAGTTCCTCTTCGTTTTATGCCATAAAAGAGGTGTTATCTGCATATCGGAGGTTATGGATATTTCTCCCTGCAATCTTGATTGTGGCTTGTGCTTCTTCCAGCCTGGCATTTCACATGATGTACTCTGCATATAAGTTAAGTAAGCAGGATGACAATATACAGCTTTGACATATTCCTTACCTAATATGGAACCAGTCCATTCGTCCATACCTGGCTCTAACAGTTGCTTCTTGACCTGCATAGAGATTTCTCAGGAGGCAGGTAAGGTGATCTCGTATTCCCCTCTCTTTAAGAATTGTCCACAGTTTGTTGTGATCCACACAGTCAAAGGTTTTAGCATAGTCAATGAAGCAGAAATACATGGTTTTCTGGAATTCTCTCACTTTTTCTAGGATCCAGCAGATGTTGGCAATTTGATCTTTGGTTCCTCTGTCTTTTCTAAATCCAGCTTGAACATCTGGAAGTTTTTGGTTCACATACTGTTGAAGTCTAACTTAGAGAATTTTGAGCATTACTTTGCTAGTGTGTGAGATGAGTGCAATTGTGCAGTAGTTTGAACATTCTTTGGCATTGCCTTTATTTGGGACTGGAACGAAAACTGACCTTTTCCAGTCCTGTGGCCACTGCTGAGTTTTCCAAATTTTCTGGCTTATTGAGTGCAGCACTTTCACAACATCATCTTTTAGGATTTGAAATAGCTCAACTGGAATTCTATCACTTCCACTAGCTTTGGTCATAGTGATGCTTCCTAAGGCCACTTGACTTTGCACTCCAGGATATGTAGCTCTAGGTGAGTGATCATACCATCATGGTTATCTGGGTCACTAAGATCTTTTTTGTATAGTTCTTCTGTGTATTCTTGCCACCTCTTCTTAATATCTTCTGCTTCTGTTAGGTACATACCATTTCTGTCCTTTATTGTGCCCATCTTTGTATGAAATGTTCCCTTGGTATCTCTAATTTTCTTGAAGAGATCTCTAGTCTTTCCTATTCTATTGTTTTCCTCTATTTCTTTGCATTGATCACTGAGGAAAGTTTTCTTATCTCTCCTTGCTACTCTTGTGAACTCTGCATTCAGATGGATATATCTTTCCTTTTCTCCTTTGCCTTTCACTTCTCTTTTCTTAGCTATTTGTAAGGCCTCCTCAGACAACCATTTTGCCTTTTTGCATTTCTTCATGGGGATGATTTTGATCAATATCTCCTGTACAATGTTATGAATCTCTATCTACACTTCTTCAGGCACTCTATCAGATCTAATCCCTTGGGTCTATTTGTCCCTTCCACTGTATACTCGTAAGGGATTTGATTTAGGTCATACCTCAATGGCCTAATGGTTTTCCCTACTTTCCTCACTTTAAGTCTGAATTTTGCAATGAAGAGTTCATGATCTGAGCCATAGTCAGCTCCCGGTCTTGTTTTTGCTGACTGTATAGAGCTTCTCTATCTTTGGCTGCAAAGAATATAATCCATCTAATTTCGATATTTACCATCTGGTGATGTCCATGTGTAGAGTTGTCTCTTGTGTTCTTGGAACAGGGTGTTTGCCAGTGCATTCTCTTGGCAAAACTCTTTTAGCCTTTGCCCTGCTTCATTTTATACTCTGAAGCCAAACTTGCCTGTTACTCCAGGTATTTCTTGACATCCTACTTTTGCATTCCAGTCCCTTATGATGAAAAGGACAACTTTTTTCGGGGGTGTCTAGAAGGTCTTGTAGGTCCTAATAGAACCATTCAGTTTCTTTGGCATTAGTGGTTGGGGCATGGACTTGGACTACTGTGATACTGAATGGTTTGCTTCAGAAACAAGCAGAGATCATTCTGTCAATTTTGAGATTGCACCCCAGTACTGCATTTCAGACTCTTGTTGACTATGAGGGCTACTCCATTTCTTCTGTGGGATTCTTGCCCACAGTAATAGATATATCTGTCTAGAATAGAAGTAGCTTAAATGTTAAAGTTGGAGGTCAAGGTCCAGGAATGTGGGAGATGTGGTTAGGAGTTGCCTTCCTCCCCCAGTTGGCTCCATACAGGTCTTTCAAACAAAACTGCCCTAACTGGTAATTAAACAAAAATTGCACAGTCACAGCACATAACACACTCCACTGGACTATAGGGAGTACACTAAAAAATAATCATCCTACCTAAGAATTTGAAGATGCTATTGTATATTTACCAGTTTGTTTTAGAACTGAATCTTTTTTTTTTCTTTTTTCAGGGGTTCCTCCATAGATCTATTCTTTAAAATGATTCAGCTACCATATTTCTTGCCCTTTGACTTCAACATCCTTTCTATCTGCTCCATCTTTTGTTTTTTCAGTTCTCTGAGTATGAGCTAATTCTCCTTCTTCAAAATTTAGTCTTAAAGTTGCACTTTCATTTCCAGACACCACATCTTTCTGCCCTGTTTTCTAAGCAGTTTGAAGTAAAGTATCTATGCATATTATAGAGAAAAATACATATGTTATAGAGAAAATACACATAGAGAAAAATACATAAACAGTTTGATGTAAATTTGTAAAAAAATAAAGTCACCAGAGAAACCACCCATAAAGGACACAAACATTAACAATATTATCTCTCCAGGGATAACTAGTGTAATGATTTCTATCACTTCAGATTAGTTTTGTTTTGAACTTTGTATAATTGCAATTATGTAGCATGTATTTTTTGCTGCTTGTTTGTTGGTTTAAATTGTGTTTGTGAGATTAATCCATATTGCTTTGTGTAATGATATTTCATACATTTCTATTGCTATATAGTATTCTATTGTATCGATATGTTTATTGGCTGTTTGTTTGCATGTTTAAGATTTTTTTAACGTGGACCATTTTTAATGTCTTTATTGAATCTGTTAAAATATTGCTTCTGTTTTTTTGTTTTGGTTTTTTGGCCATAAGGCATATTGGATCTTAGCTCCCCAAGCAGGAATCGAACCTACACTCCCTGCATTGGAAAGTGAAGTCTTAACCACTGGACCACTAGGGAAGTCCCCTGTTCATTGGTTATTTGAATAACCACGTTTATTGAGTGCTTATTCAAGTCATTTGCCCAAAGAAGGTAGGGAATGAGGTTCTGTAGTGTGTCTACTGATTGAAAGAATTCTTTATATATTCTAGATTCAGGGCCTTTATTAAATATAAGTTCTACACATATTTTCTCTTACTCTGTAGCTTGTTTTTGTGGTGCCTTTGCATAAAAAGATAGTCTTGATTTTTAAACGAAGTTTAGTAATTTATCTCTCTTTTAAATTAAAGTTTTCTGTTCTATTTGCTATCTATAAAGTGACGAAGTCATTCTCCTATTTTAACTTTTGGAGTGTTTATTCTTTTAGGCTTCAATCATCTTGGAATTTGTGTGCTGTGTGTGTGTGTGTGTGTGTATGGTGTGTGAAGGAAGAATCCAGATGTTTTCATCTGATATCAAAAGCAACATTTATTGAAAAGTTCATCCTCCCTTTCTGGCACTAGAGAAATGTAATTGCCATATGTCACTTAATAATATGTTAGAATAATATGTCAGTTTCTAGACTTTATTCTGTTTCATAGATCTGTTGTTTCATAGACATGCTTTCCTTGGCACCAATTTCATGTTGTCTTAATTTCTGAGTTTAGAATCACTATTAATATCTGGTAGACAGTGTCTTAATATCTGCTACTTTGTTTTCCGTCAAGGTACTGTTAACTTTGTAGCCCTCAATTAATATGTAAGTTTTAGACTTACCTTAGCAATTTGCACTAAGACAACCAGCTGAAAATTTGAGTGAAATTTCATTTAATCTAGAGAGTTTATTTGTAGATTACTGACTGTAGAACATGTCTGTAAATTGTCTTGCATTTTAACAGTCATGTTAACCGCATATAATGATAGTTTCATATCTTTCTTTTCCTCACTGTATATGGTATTCATTTTTCCTTTCCTTTTGCACTAGTGAGGACTTTCACGGTACAGCTGACTACAAGTCTCTCCCTTGCCTTGTACCCAAATGTTAGGGGAAGTCTTTTGTTCTTTTATTAAACATGACATCTGCTACATACTAAATCTGCTTCCTTGGTGACTCAGATGGTAAAGCATCTGGCTGCAGTGCAAGAGACCTAGGTTTGATACCTGGGTTGGAAAGATTCCCTGGAGAAGGGAATTGCTACCCACTCCAGTGTTCTTGCCTGGAGAGTTCCACGGCCAGAGGAGCCTGGCAGGCTACAGTCCTTGGGGTCTCAAAGAGTCGGACGTGACAGTGACTAACACTTCATGTGCATACTAACTGATATGATTAGGTCATTTCTTATATTCCTAAATTGTTTAGACTTTTTGTCATGAATGGGTGTTGATTTTTATCAAATGCTTTTTCTGCATCTATTGAATAATTCATATATTTTTTATTTTACGTTAATGTGTTGAAATAAATTGATAAAATTTTATATAAAGTCATACTTGGATTTCTGAAATAAATTCCACTTTATTATTTCTTTATGTTCTTCTTAATAAATTGCTTAATATAATATGTTAATATTTTTATAATGTGTCATAAAGAGTGATTGACCTAAACTTTTCTCCTCTTTTACATACTGGTATCAAGGTTGAACCAGACTCATAAAACTAGTTGGAAAGTGTTTACTCTTTTTCTATTATCTGGAAAAGTTTTTATATTTTATTTCATCCTTGCATATCTTCTGGGAAAAAATGGTTGACTAGATTGGTGTTATATTTTCAGTACATATTTCCAAGAATTCACCTGGGAGCTAAACCAGGCCTGGAGTTTCCTGTATGATAAATTCTCAAGTTTTGTAATTATATTGCGTTGTTTGGATTTTCTATTTTGTGTGTGTGTTACTTATTTTAAGGTGTTGTTTACCCAGGACTTTTTTCATTTTATCTAAATTTTCAAAGTTTTTTGCCACACCTATTCTTTGACCTGCTATTTTGACCTGGAGAATTTGTGGTGACAACCACTATTTCATTCCTGACTTTAGTAATCTGTGTGTGCTGTGGGGGAGATGTAGACATTTGATCAATTCTATCAGAAGTTTATGAGGATATCAGGAGAAAACTATAATTTGAAAAGATAAATACACCCCAATATTCAAGGCAGCACTATTTACAATAGCAAAAATATGGAAGCAACCTAAATGTTCTTTGACAGATGAATGGATAAAGATGTAGTGCATACATACAATAAAGTATTACTTAGCCATAAAATATTAAAAATCAGATAATGCCATTTGCAGCAACATGGATGGACCTAGAGACTATCATACTAAGTGAAGTAAGCAAGACAAAGACAAATATCATATGATATCATTTATATGTAGAATCCAAAAAAATTCTAAATGAACTTATTTACAAAACACAAATAGACTCAGGAATATAGAAAACAAACTTATGGTTACTGAAGGGGAAGAGGAGGGAAGGCTCAATTAGGAATTTGCGATTAACACATACACACTACTATATATAAAATGCCCTTCATGGATCACTGCCTTGTTGTGGTAAAGGGGCTTGCATAACTCAATGAAGCTATGAGCCATGCCATGCAGGCCACTCAAGACGGATGGGTCATAGTGGAGAGTTCTGACAAAATGTGATCCATTGGAGGAGGGAATGGCAAATGCCCCAGTATATGTACCATGAGAACCCCATGAACTGTATAAAGAGGCAAAAAGATATGACATCAAAAGATGAGCCTTCCAGGTCAGAAGGTGTCCAATATGCTACCAGGGAAGAGCAAAGGACAACTACCATTAGCTCCAGAAAGAATGAACCAGCTGGGCCAAAGCAGAAGTGACACTCTGTTGTGGATGTGTCTGATGATGAAAGTAAAATCTGATGCTGTAAAGAACAGTATTGCATAGGAACCTGGAATGCTAGGTCCAAAAATCAAGATAAATTGGATGTGATCAAGCAAGAGATGGCAGGACTAAACATCAACATCTTAGTAATCACTAAAATAAAATGGACGGGAATGGATGAATTTAATTCAGGTGACCATTATTGTCTACTACTGTGGGAAAGAATCCATTAGAAAGATCTCATAATCAACAGGAGAGTCTGAAATGCAGTACTTGGGTGCAATCTCAAAAACAACAGAATAATCTCTGCTTATTTCCAAGGCAGACCATTCAATATCACAGCAATCCAAGTCTATGCCCCAATCACTAATACCAAACAAGCTTAAGTTGAATAGTTTTATGAAAACCTACATGATCATCCATAACTAACACACAAAAAAGATGTCATTTTCATCATAGGGGACTGGAATGCAAAAGTAGGAAGTCAAGAGATACCTGGAGTAACAGACAAGTTTGACTTTGGAGTACAAATGAAGCAGGGCAAAGGCTAACAGAGTTTTGTCAAGAGAACGCACTGGTCATAGCAAGCACTCTTTTTCAACAACACAAGAGACAACTTTACACATGGACATCACCAAATGGTCAATATAGAAATCAGATTGATAACATTCTTTGTAATGGAGAAGCTGTATACAATCAGCAAAAACAAGACCTGGAGCTGACTATAGCTCACCTCCCATGCTAGTAAGGTCATGTTCAAAATCCTGAATGCTAGGCTTCAGCATTATGTGAACCAAGAACTTCCAGATGTCCATCCAAGCTGGGTTGAGAAAAGGCAGAGGAATCAGAGATTAAATTGCCAACATTCACTAGATCTTAGAGAAAGCAAGGGAATTCCAGAAAAACATCTACCTTTGTTTCATTGACTATGTTAAAGCCTTAGACTGTGTAGATCATAACAAACTGTGGAAAGCTCTTAAAGAGATGAGAATTCCAGATCATCTTACCTGTCTCCTGAGAAACCTGTATGCTGGTCAAGAAGCAACAGTTAGAATTCTGTATGTAACAACTTAATGGTTCAGGATTGAGAAAGGAGTACAACAAGGCTGTTTATTGTCACCATTTTTTTTTTTTTTTTTACTTATACAGAGAGCACATCATGAGAAATGCCAGGCTGGATGAGTTACAAGCTGGAATCAAGATTGCTGGGAGAAATATTAACAATCTCAGATGGGGATGATACCATTCTAACAGCAGGAAGTGAAGAGGGACTGAAGAAATTCTTGATGAGGGTGGAGGAGAGTGAAAAAGCTGGCTTAAAACTAAAACAAACAAACAAACAAACAAACAACTAAGATCATGGCATCCAGCCCCATCACTTCATGGCAAATAGAAGAGAAAAAGGTGAAGGTTCTAAAATTTCTTCTTCCTGGGCTCTAAAATCACTGCAGACAATGACTGTAGTCGTGAAATTAGAAGATGATCGCTTTCTGGCAGGAAAGCTATGACAAATGTGTTAAATAGTGTGTTAAAAAGCAATGATATCAGTTTGCCCACAAAGGACTGTGTAGTCAAGGCTATGGTCTTTCCAGTAGCCATGCACAGTTGTGAGTCAGAAAGATGGCAGAGCGCTGAAGAATTGATGCTTTTGAACTGTGGTGCCAGAGAAGACTCCGGATAGTCCCTTGGGCAGAAAGGAAATCAAACCAGTCAATCTCAAAGGAACTCAACCTTGAATACTCATTGGTAGGACTGATTGCTAAAGCTGAAGCTCCAATACTTTGGCCACCTGATGCAGAGAGTCGACTCATTGGAAAAGACCCTGATGCTGGGAAAGACTGAAGGCAGAAGGAGAAGAGGGTGATAGAGGATGAGACCATTGGATGGCATCAATGATGCAATGGACATAAACTTGGATAAACTCTGGGAGATGATAAGGGACAGAGAAGTCTGGCATGTTGCAGTCCATGGAGTTGCAGAGTTGGACATGACTTCACAACTGAATAACAACATCAAATATATAAAATAGATAACCAACAAGGACCTACTAATATAGCACAAGAAAGTATACTCAATATTTTCTAATAAGCTATTTAGCAGGAAAGCTGTGACAAACCTAAACAGTGTGTTGAAAAGCAGAGACATCACCCTGCTGGCAAAGGTCCATATAGTCAAGGCTATGGTCGTCCCATAATTTCTCAAATTCTCCAAGTGAGGCTTCAATAGTACCTGAAACGAGAAATTCCAGCTGTTCAAGCTGGATTTAGAAAAAGCAGAGGAACCAGAGATCAAATTGCCAACGTCTGCTGGATTATAGAAAAAGCAAGAGAGTTCCAGAAAAACATCTACTTCTGCTTCGTTAACTACGCCAAAGCCTTTGACTGTATGGATCAAAAACAAACTGTGGAAAATTCTTAAAGAGATCAGAATACCAGACCACCTTAACTGCCTTCTAAGTAATCTGTATGCAGGTCAAGAAGCAATGGTTAGAACTAGACATGGAACAACAGACTGGTTCCAAATTGGGAAAGCAGTACATCAAGGCTCTATATTGTCACCCAGCTTATTTAACTTATATGCAGAGTACATCATGCAAAATGCCAGACTGGATGAAGCACAAGCTGGAATCAAGATTGCCAGAAGAAATATCAATAACCTCTGATATGCAGATGACACCACCCTTAAGGCAGAATGCAAAGAGGAATTAAAGAGCCTTTTGATGAAAGTGAAAGAGGAGAGTGAAAAAGTTGGCTTCAAAGTCAACATTCAGAAAACTAAGATCATGGCATCCAGTCCCATCACTTCATGGCAAATAGATGGGGAAACAATGGAAACAATGACAGACTTTATTTTCTTGGGCTCCAAAAATCACTGCAGATGGTGACTGCAGCCATGAAATTAAAAGATGTTTGCTCCCTGGAAGAAAAGCTATGGCCAATCTAGACAGCATATTAAAAAGCAGAGATATTACTTTGCCAACAAAGGTCCATCTAGACAAAGCTATGATTTTCCCCTTAGTCATGTATGAATGTGAGAGTTGGACCATTAAGAAAGCTGAGTGCTGAAGAATTGATGCTTTTGAACTGGAATGTTGGAGAAGACTCTTGAGAGTCCCTTGGACTGAAAAAAATCAAACCAGTCCATCCTCAAGGAAATCAGTCCTGAATATTCATTGGAAGGACTGATGCTGAAGCTGAAACTCCAATACTTTGGTCACCTGATGCGAAGAACTGACTCCTTGCAAAAGACCCTGATGCTGGGAAGGATTGAAGGCAGGAGGAGAAGGGGATGACAGAGCATGAGATGGTTAGATGGCATCTCCAATTCAATGAGCATGAGTTTGAGCAAACTCTGGGAGAGGGACCCAGAAGTCTGGAGTGCTATAGTCCACGAGGTTGCAGAGTTGACCGGCTGATTGATCAACAACAAAACAAGGGGGAAAGATCTGAAAAAGAATATATAACTCAATCATTGTGTTGTATACCTGAAACTAACATGACATTGTAAATCAGCTATACTTCAGTTAAAAAAAAGTTGTCAGAATTTTTAGTCTTTTCAAGGAACATGTATTTGCCTTTGTTGATTTTCAGTATTGTTTGTTTTCTATTTATTTTGTTAAACTTATTTATCTATTAATTTCTAATTTCTCTAGAATAAAGTGATTTTATGCTCCCAAATTCTTCATTTGCTGTTGTTCAGTCGCTCAGTCATCTCCAACTCTTTGTGACCCCATATACCGCAGCATACCAGGCTTCCCCGTCTTTCAGTATCTCCCAGTTTGCTCAAACTCAAGTCCATGAGTGAATGATGCCAACCAACCATTCCATCCTCTGTTGTCCCTTTCTCCTCTTTTATATATAAAATTCTTCATATATATCCTTATATGATTGATGTTCATTCAGGCTTTCTTTTTTTAAAGTTTGATTTAGTGCTATATAACTCTATCTAAACCTCATTTACCTGCATTTCCTAAAATTCTATACATGATATTTTCCTTATCATCCAGCCCAAAATACTTTATAAAATTCTATTTTCTTCTTTGTCCTACAAGTAACTCATAATTGTATTGCTTAATTTCTAAATATTTGAGCATTTTGAACTGTTTGGATTTTTATTTCTAGTTTAACCCCTCTATCATCAGAGAAGATACGTCACAGAATTTTTAATCATTTGATATTGGTTGAGATGTGTATTATTATCCAAGATATCAATTTTGTTTACTGTTCCATATAATTTTAAAAATGAATATGTATTTATTACTTTCATAATGCTCTTTATTGTATTTTCTGAATATCTGTGCCCACATCTCTGATCATTTTCCTTCTATCTGAAGAACTTCTTTTACCAGTTTTTTAATTGTGGTTCTCTTGATAATATATCATTTTTTTCCTCAGACATCTTTACTTCACTTTACTTTCTGAGGTATATTTTCACTGGATTTAAAATCGTGGATAGGCAGCTTTCCCCCTTTTTCCTCCCTTCCTTTCTCTCTTTCTTCTGTCTTTCAGCACCCTAGAATGCCATTCCACTGTATTCTGTGTGTGTGTGTTAGTCACTCAGTGATGTCCAACTCTTTGTGACCCCATGGACTGTAGCCTGTGAGGCTCCTCTGTCTTTGGAGTTCCCCAGGAAGAATACTGGAGTGGGTAGCCACTACCTTCTTCAGGGGATCTTCCTGATCTAGGGATCGAACCTGAGTCTCTCACATTAGAGGCAGATTCTTAACTGTCTGAGCCACCAGGGAAGCCCTATTGTATCTGGCTCCTGTGATTTCTGTTGTGAAACCAATTGTCAGTCTTGTAATCACTTGAAGTTAATGTCTTTTTTTTTTTTTCCTTTGTCTACCTTTAAATTTTCCCTTACAGTTTGGTGGTCAGCAGTTTGCGAAATGTGCCTCAGTATAGTATTCTTTTTATGTTTCCTACCTTGTGGCTACAGAACTTGAATACGTCACTTCATATCATTTCTGGAATTTTCTGCCTCGTTCTCTCTCTCTTTTTTCTCTTTCTGAGACTTCAATTATACATACATTGCTATAATTTTTCTCCTGACTTCACATATATTTTGTGCCCTTTTCGTACATTTTCATCATTTTTTCTCCTCTGTAGCTTGATCCTATTTAATTTCAGCTGACCTATCTTTCTGTTTACTAAGCCTCTATCCTGGTCTATCTAGGTTGCTGTTACACCACCCACTGAGTTCTTAGTTTTAGATATTGGTTTTTCTTCAAATATCTAGAATTTCCCTCTTACACTTTTCTTGTATAGACTCCAGATCTCTGGTAATATTTTCCTCTTTGGCATCTATTTATTTATGGATACTAATATAGTTATTTTAACTTCATATCTGATAATTCCAAGTATCTGAATTAAAAGTCATTCTACACTTTTACTGACAGGATTTAGGGTTACTTCATCATCTCTCAATAAATGGGTTGTTCATTTTTTTTCTACAATGACAATCAGCACCACAGAAAACATCTTAATACATGTCTTCTTGTACTTTTGTGTAATAATTTTGAAAGAGTACAAATACAGTAGAATTTCTAGGTAAATAGATCATACATAGCACAGGTTTCCTAGAAACTGACAAATTATTTTCTAAAAGGGCAGTATCAATTTATATTTCCACCAAATATATAAAATTTCCCCTTTTTCATAATTTCAGTGATAAATGTTATTGCTAATTTTTAATTTTTCTAATCTGACATGTGTGATGTTTTAATTTATTACGATTGCCCCCCTCCAATCATGTTACATTAAAACAATTGTTATGTCCCTAAAGACTGTGTTTCTGTTTCAAAATTGCAGTTAAGTTCATCTTGGCCAACACGTAATTAAATGAGTAATAATATATTAAAATATTTAAAATATGCTGATATTTCCTGTCATTTGTGTTTATACAAATTTTATTAAAATTGTTCCTTTTAATTTATTATGATGATGCATTATTTTCCTAATTCACTAAAATGAATCAATGGCTCAAAAATGGTTTGTTGAAAGGTGAAGTGATGCAAAAAATCAGAACAAAAATTGTATTCAAAGCTAACGCCTAACATACAAATAGTGAACAGATACACGGTGTGAATATAGAATATGACTCAGTAATGAGAGTGTAATGAGAGTATAGGCAAATCCAAAACGTAAGGATTTATGTGAGTGGACATAAAGGAGAAGTACTAATAGTAATCATAACCCTCTGAATGATAGAGGCTTCCCTTGTGGCTCAGCTGGTAAAGAATCCGGCCGTGATGCAGGCAACCTGGGTTTATTCCCTGGGTTGGGAGGATCCCCTGGAGAAGGGAAAGCCTCCTCACATCAGTATTCTGGCCTAGAGAATTCCATGGACTGTATAGTCCATGAGGTTGCAAAGAGATGGACATGACTGAGTGACTGTCACTTTCACTTTCTGAATGATAGATTTTTATAGGATCATTTCATTTTCCTCTTTCCTCCAATTTTTTGTCTGAAAATATGGCATTGGGATTTTTTTAACAATGGTGCAAATGGATAAATTGTCAAGAATTCGATTTTTTTCCTAATCTTTATTCTATATGTACTTTTCCTTACTAGCTCCTAAGGTGGTGATGCTGTATTTGCACTTGGCATTTACTAAATTTTATAGACACAATCATCACTAAGATTGTGAACCAGAAAGAAAGCAATGTTTTTAAATCTACTGTTTGTCTTCTTGAGTAATTATGGCCCAAGAATTATCTAGTATAACCTACAAAATGATTAAACTATTTTGATGCAAATAAAAAGAATGTTGCTTCATATACTTCTTCTTTGGGCTTCCCAGGTGGTGCAATAGTAAACAATTTGACTGCCAATTTGCAGGAGATGCAAGAGCCTTGGGTCTGATCCCTGGGTTGGGAAGATGCCCTGGAGAAGGAAATGGCAACCCATTCCAGTATTCTTGCCTGGGAAATCCATGGACAGAGGAGCCTGGGTGGGCTACAGTCCATAGGGTTGCAAAGAGTCAGACGTGACTGAACATGAGCACAACAATAAAATTTCTTCTTTATGTACCTTTCCAACTTTATGTAGAAAGCAATGGATTTATTCCAAAACCATTTCATCTGAATTTATCATAAGGACTCTAACTGGAAATGAAGTTTAAAAAGTTATGCAATATTATTTTAAATTTAAGATCATTTTGGATGATTTACCTTATGTCAGGCAGTCTTTAAATGCCTGAAACAGGTACACAGTTATTCTTCTTTCCTTCCAAAACAGTCAGTGCTGAGAAGTGTCTAAAGTTTCTTCAGAAGCATTTAGTGTTTGCATGCTGAAACGTACTTCTTATTTTTATGCTGCCTGGTTGCTTTTGGTGTGTTGCTTGACCTTCTTTTCAAGTGTATTTGTACTGGGCAAGAAGCCAGTGGTATTAGTCCATGGAAATCAGGTAGCTGTCAGAAAGACTGTGGCAGCATGTCTAATTTTGCTGTATTAAATCTGTCACAAAACATTAAGTAAGAGATTATAGGAAGTATTCATAGAACACATGGTTTATAACTCAATAAACTGGCAGTGTTGGAAACAAGCTAAAACCTCTCTCTTTTATCTTCTTTTCCAATTGGTTTCACCAATCTCTTTAAACTACCACTAGAAGAATGGGTGAAACTACAAAAAATTTTTGTGACCACAAGAAAGCTCTCTCCCAAGTAAAGTCACACCAACAGTTAGTCAGAAATACTTGAGAAGCTAACAAGGATCTTCTTTTCAATCCACACAAATATCTATTTCGTATGCCATGAAAGTATGACGAATCCTTCTAATTGCTTGTGTCTAAATATATTTTTAATTTCCAAAAAATCAGAATTTTTGTGTAACTAGCAGTGTCTGTGGTAGAAATGAAAGGATATTTCATATACAGTTATGTTCTTTTTAAGGACAGAAAGTCTTGAGCTCAGAAATAGGTAGTACTTGCTGATTTTTTCTTAACGATCACAAACAGATCTAAGAATTGTGGTGCCTGAAGTTTATATAATATGGAGGACACTGTTTAAAAAACAGAAAAATAATTTTCCAGTTCAAAATTATGTATAAGATCTTGTATGTAATAAGAATATGAAAGAAATCACAAGTTAAAAAGTATGAAAAGCTTACAAATATGACAAAAATCATGAAAACAATGTTTCTCATGATGTAACAATCTTACATGTCCTTGGTTGTATATTTTTAGTACTACAAGGCAACAGTTCTATATTATGGCCTTGGAATGGCTCAGACTCGCCTTTTTTCCTCTAGCCTTTTCAGAGGTCCTTCTGACCCTTAAGAGAATACCAAGTAATGGGCACTGAGAGATCTTTGTGGAATAAAAGTGGTTCCAAGAAATAAATTTTAAAAAAAGATGACTCTTGCAGCTTTCTTAACAGATAAATTCAAAGGCTTATCAAGGCCACCATTATAATTAAAATAACCAAGACATTGTGAATTGAATTGATATGTGACATTGTGTACGACATGGGAAGGATATTTTTCATAGTCAGGAAACAAAACCTAACGAGGACAAAGCCATTTAAAGTAATTGACATATATACGCTTTTCTGTATAAAACAGATAACTAATGAGAACTTACTATATAATACAAGGAATTCTACTCAATGATTTGTGGTGAACTGAATAGGAAGGAACCTGCCAAGTTGCTTCAGTTGTGGCCAACTCTTTGTGACCCCATGGACTGTAGCCCACCAGGCTCCTCTGTCCATGCAATTCTCCAGACAAGAATACTGGAGTGGGTGGATAAAGTATACGAATAACTGATCCACTTTGCTGCACAGGAAAACTAACACAACATTGTAAAGCAACTGTATTCCAATAAAAAATACAATTTAGCCTCCAAAGAAAACAATGATGCAAAAAGGAAAATGATTCCTTGACTTCCTTTTCAATAAGTGTGTTTGCTGCTTCAAAATATAAGTGAGGCAAGTTCCATCTTCCACATTTGTTGTCGTTGTTGTTTAGTTGCCCGGTCATATCCAACTCTTTTGAGATCCCATCGACTATCGCCTGCAAGTCTCCTCTGTCCGTGGGATTTTCCAGGCAAGAATACTGGAGAGGGTTGCCATTTCCTTTCTCCAGGGGATCTTCCCAATCCAGGGATAAAACCTGTGTCTCCAGCATTGACAGGAGGATTCTTTACCACTGAGCCACTAGGGGAAGTTCAGAGAAAATTCTCAAAGAGAATGTCAGATACAATAATTGGAAGCCATGATAGAGGATTAATCCCAAAGGCAGACGTGGAAACAATGTCTAAGTGTGGATTTCCCTGGTAACTCAGGTGGTAAAGAATCCACCTGCAATGCAGGAGACATAAGTTCAGTGCCTGGGTCAGGAAGATCCCCTGGAGAAGAGAATGGCTACCCACTCTGGTGTTGTTGCCTGGAGAATTCCATGGACAGAGAAGCCTGGCAGACTACAATCCATGTGGTCACAAACAGTTGGATATGACTGAGGGACTAAGACAAGTGTGGAAAACTAAGTTGAACTGTGATCAGGTCAGCTGTGATGCAAGTAGGGGAAGTTAACATTGGCTGACTGAAAAGCAAAAGGGAGAAAATCAAAGACAGAAATAGGTCAAGATCAGGTTTGTTGTTGCTCAGTCATTTCCAACACTTTGTGACCCCATGGCCTGCAGCACACCAGGCTTCCCTGTCCTTTCAACCAAGATCAGGTTTGGTTGAAACAGAAGAGGCAAAGGTAGCATATGAGGCATAGAAAGGGATGAGTAATCATGTAACCCTAAAGGCAGAAAGGTCTGAGCTAGCAGATATGTATGTTTTTACAAGCTAACATCACTTTGCCAACAAAGTTCTGAATAGTTGAAGGTATGCTTTTTCCAGTAGTCATGTACAGATGTCAGAATTGGACCATAAAGAAGATAGGCACCAAGAATTGATGCTTTTGAACTGTGGTGCTGGAGAAGACTCTTGAGAGTCCCTTGGACTGCAAGGAGATCCAACCAGTCCATCTGAAAGGAAATCAACCCTGAATATTCATTGCAAGGACAAATGTTGACGCTGAAGCTCCAATACTTTGGCCACCTGATGTGAAGAGCTGACTCACTGGAAAAGATCCTAATGCTGGGAAAGATTGAGGGCAGGAGGAGAAGGGGACAACAGAGGATGAGATGGTTGGATGGCACCATCGACTCAATGGACGTGAGTTTGAGTGAACTCTGGGAGTTGGTGATGGACAGGGAAGCCTGGCATGCTGCAGTCCCTGGGTGGCAAAGAGTCAGACAGGACTGAATGACAACATCCTCTGCTGTGGTTTTAAATGAGCTAGGATTCAGGAGAGTCCAGTTTCAGATTTATAGATGTTGTACAGCCTTTAGTCCAGCAGGACCTCCTCTTCGAGATACCTCAAGTCTTCCAGAAATCCACAATGACCTGAACGTTTCCAGTATTGCAGTCCAACACTGCTTAAGTCATTCCCCTTCCACTCCCCAAGCTAAAGCTCTCAAAGTTCTCTCAGTTTATAGGGTGGCCAACTGTAGCAGATTGCCAGCAAGGCTTCCTCAGATGCAGGACTTTCAGTTTTAAAATTAGGACAGTCCAGTCAAACCAAGATCTCTTGCTAACCATAACTGTGGTCCAAATAATCTTACAACAATCTAATTTCACCACAGAGCAGTAATGGGGCTAACTTAAGTTCTGAACACTAGACTTCCAATCCAGTGTATCTTTCACTATAGTTTGTTCTTATTATGATTAAGTCCTTTCCTTAAAAAACATCAATTTAATAAATGTGTTGGCATTTATTTTCACATTTACAATTGTAACGTATTTATGTCCAAAGTCCTAGGTTGTTAACAAATATGTATTCTTTTATTAGAGAAAGATTTGGGATGCTATTAAAGACATGCTTGGTTTTATTTCACAATTGCACTCTGTGTGTGCATGTATGTGTGTTTAAATTACAGTGCTCTGACTGGGGTAGAGTGAAATTTATCTGATTTATGAAATTTATGTGAATATCACTAGTTACTCACATACCATGGAACAAAAATTCTCATTCTGATAACTACTCAATTTTCTTGGAGTGGCACTTCCATGGAAATTGAGCCACTGAGCTACTGGAAAATAAATATTCTAAGCAGTAAAGCACAGTAGATCTTATGAAACCTGTAAATTAACATTTGGAATAAGATTACTGCATCATAATCTCATTCCATTTTACAAATCCAATCCTCTTTTCTCCTACAGACAACTGAAATAATGAAGACCCTCAGAAAGCCCATCTCATCTTAGAAATGCTAAGCCAATGGTGGTATTTTTTTTTTTAAACCAACATTTACAACTGTATGTGTGTGATATAGGATAGGGTGTGGGAACTGGGAACTTGGTCTTCTTAAGGGATAAGATGGAAATTAGGTACTTTGAATTTACTTGGAAGTCTCTAAATGATGGAGCTCAGTGTTTTGGGGATCTTAGCATTACAAACATGAACAGTTTGCGTTGAGATTTCATTGAGTAGTTCTCTTAAATTTCTTTGCCAGTCATGTTTAGCATTGGGGAAAAAAAATGCAACCCTGCACAGTGAAAACTGCTGAAGTATTCTGAAAGAATGTGAGTTGTAGTCATGAAATATAGATTGTGATAATCCACAGCCCAGGAAATGATGTATAGGAGCAATGGAGATTAAGGCATACATTTATCATTGTGTTGACTCCCAGGTTCTCAGCATGATAGAGGGAGAGGAAAGCTGGACTGGGCAATGCAATGGGAGACCTGCCTGCTAGTCTGTTCATATTGGTTGAAAGCTTACAACATTGTACTAAGAGCTCTTTAAACGAAGTTTTACATTTAATTCCCACAACAACTCTGTCAGAAGATACTTCCCCAATTACAGAGGAGGACACTGAGGATTACACAGTTGAAACAACTTGATCAGATTGACACAGTGGCCAAGGCAGGATTCAATCTCAAGTCACAAAATCCACCAGCATTCTCTCTCTGTAAATGAACCTCTTAACATATAATGAAGTGAATTACAGACCATGTAAGGATATGCCAACACTATAAGTTTGAAGGGGATAATTGTAAATGCTGTGTCTATTGAATGGAAACTCTCAAAGGCATCACAATGATTGATTGAGGATACAATATAGTTTTTACCAAGATAAGTAAGAAAGAGGATACAAAGTGTTTCTACGCTATGATTAAACTCATGTTAAAAAACATAATTACATGAATGGAAACTAAAAATGTAAAATACCAATACTGTGAGACTGTCACTCAGAGGGTAAAGTTATGAATCCTTTTTCTGAATTTTCTAGAATGTGATAATATTATTCTAATGAGAAATTCAGTAAATTTGCAAAATTTAAAAAAATGGAATGAGAGAACAGTGTTTGGAGAAAAACCAACATTAAGAACATATGTGCAACATAGTGTGATTATTATTACAAGCAGAGTCCTATTAGAAATTAAACCTATAATAGAGAACTTAGTTTCTGAAATGAACTCTATTTCAACTGTTAAGTGAACTATAAAAGTATTTAGGTGTTTCAATCCACAGATTAAAAAAAAAAAAGTTATTATTATCCTCTTTCAGTCCTACCAGGAATGAATATTAGAGTGTGAACCATTCAGGCATGAAGGTGTGGACCCTCTGTAAATATTAATGATTGACTAGTAATATGACACATTTACCATTTTATTCTAAAATTACATCTACCACCTGTTTTCTTATAACCTTGGTAACAGCCTGAACTAATTAATATATCTGTGTGAGATCATCATTTGCTCACTGAAGACATTTTATTCGATCATGTGTGTTTCATATTTTACCTTTTCTTACAGACTCTCCTACCCTGGAATCATAGAAGCTCTTCGTTAATATCTGCAATTTGGTTTGATTAGTCTTTCACAGAAAGAATCACGTGGCCTTTTGTTAACTATGACTTATTAGATTAATATCATTCTCTAATAACAGATTTGCCATAAAGATAAAAGCCTGGTGAAATGCTCTGAATTTTAAGTGGATTTGTTAAATATGTTAACAGCCAAATTATGATTATGACACACAAATGCAGATAGGATAGACAACCGTATTGAAACAGAGTTGGACTCTATGGTCCTTGCCCGCCCCCTTAACACCACGTCCTCTGCTTGCCTTTTGTTTATGAAAAACTTTAGTCAACGAGTAAGTTTAGTCAGAGAAATGGAAACATGTAGAAACAAAGGAAAACAGTCAAAGGAGACCAAATAAAAATAATGTGATCATTAAGCATAGTCAAAGACCTTATTTCCTTCTCAAGGGGCATAGACAATATGTTGAGACATCTCCTATGAGCTGTCTTATAGATACTGAAACCTCACCAGGTGGAAGAACTTAACTACATGATGACCAGACAGTAACCATAACATGTGCATGCATGCTGAGTCACTTCAGTCGCATCCGACTCTTTGTGACCCCATGGACTGCTCCTCTGTCCATGGAATTTCCCAGGCAGGAATACTGGAGCGGGTTGCCATCCCTCCTCCAGGGGATCTTCCCGACCCAGGGACTGAACCCATGTCTCTTAAGTCTCCTGCACTGACAAGCAGGTTCTTTACCACTAGCACCACCTGGGAAGCCCATAACATAAGCTGTCGCAATTCCAAGAATTGGCCTCAAAGAAATGGAAACAAACTGACCCTGGAACTGAAGATTAACTGCACCTAACACAACCAAGATGACCCTGGTCAGACCACCCATGACCAATTTGAAGATGACTGTCAGTGCTGACTGTAATGATTCTGCATATAGGCCCCTCCGTCTGTCTGTAAAAAACTCTTGCCTACTGATTATCGTGGGGGGAGTTGGCCTTCGGACAGACATGCCCCTGCCCCCAGTTGCTGGCATCTGAAATAAAGCAAACTTCCTTTCCTGTTTATTGGCCTGTTTATTGACTTTTGGGTGGTGAGCAGCCATACCCCCACCTTTCAGTAACAGTATAAGGTGAGATTGTAGAGTAATAGACTTTTTAAATCTCTACCAGTCAATGTCATCTTTCAATAACATAACTAACAATAACTAACCTTTTAAGGTAGGAATAATTGTTGTTTTTCAGTCACTTGGTTGTGTCCAACTCTTTTGTGATCCCATCGACTGTAGCCCAGCTCCTCTGTCCATGCGATTTCTCAGGCAAGAATACTAGAGTGGGTTGCCATTTCCTTCTCCAGGGAATCTTCTGAAACAGAGATTGAACCCACATCTCTTGTGTCAACAGGTGGGTTCTTTACCACTGAGCCATCAAGGAAGACCAGAAATTATCATCCTCATTTAAAAATGAGGAAATGTGTGCTCATCAAGGTCAAGCAACCCAGGTATCTCCAGCTTCGATGGCTGGGTTTTTAACTGCAACTCACACTGCCTCTAAAGCAGTCACATGGTGGAGGTGATGAAAATGCACTGCCAAAAAAAAAAAAAGAAAATGCACTGCCATCACCCAAAACATTGCTCTTACTTGAGTTGCTTTCATAGACCCTTAGGAGAAACACACCAAATTAAATCCTGCTACATTATAGATTCGCTTCTTCCCCAATTTTTCTCAAACCTTTGGCTATTTCCAAAAATCTAAGCTACCTAAGAAGATCTCACTTCTGTGAGCAAAAATCTACTCTGATGTCTGAGCTAAAAGATGATGCTAAATGTTTTGAATAACATCAACAGTACTAAAGTTGATGTACAGTCTTCAAAGGTGGAAAATTTGATGGCAACATACTTGCTTGGAACTTTATGTTTGATTTGTTGAGTGGCAAATGGTTGGCATCAATGCCAGTGTAACAGTTGTAGAAATTTCAGGTGATAGAATTTCTTTTTAATACATAGATATTAAGATTCCCTTTGATGGAATATATATTGAGATTAGTTTTTGTGTGATATCCTTTATGGAATAAATTAAATAGTTGACTCATATTTAAATTAAACATGCAATTCAGTAATGTTCCTGTTAATTTCATCCCATGATTCATTCCACTATGGATCCATTTCTCTGTACTACTGTCCCTTTCACATTTCTCTATCTTATCTCCAAAGATTTTATGAGATACTTAGGAAAAAACTTACCTGAGATCCTGATGCATTGTCTTTTCAAAATATTTCTGATAAATCTCCGTCTAAAAACTAATTTACAAACTGAATACTAGCAGTGATAAGGAAAGGAAAAAACATTAACTGAAGTTGTTTTGAATGAATTTATGAAGGTCTTGGGACTTAAATGGTACTGGGAGGATTTGAAGGACTAAGAAATTTATGAATTACTGATAAAAGAGTTAACACATAATATAACTGCAATCTATCTACAGTATCATGTGTATAAAGTGTGTGAATTTATAGAGATCTGTCTTTCATTTCTTCCATAAATGCTATCCTCTGACTTCTGAACTAAAAGTAAAACTAACATCTAATCTGGAACAATCTTCAAGGCCTGACTTAATTCTAAATTCTTAATAAGATTTTTCCCGTCTAAAACAACTCTAATTGTCTTTCCTTCCTCTAAATGCCTAATGTAATTTATTGGTTGAAGTTCTTATTTTGGCATTTTAATAGGCATCATCTTTACAATGTTACTAGCTCTTTTCCTATATTTTTCACTTCCCCATGAAAGATTATAAACTTCTAGAGAAAGTCAACCATATTTATATACATTTTGGGTTTCCTCCGTAGCTGCTAGCACGAAAATTAGATCTCAGTAAAGCTGTCTGAATAAATAAAAGATAGCATGGTTATTTTCTGACCATACCAAGGATTTTGGTACATCTATTTCAACGTAGGAGTGTGTGTGTGTGTGTGTGTGTGTGTGTGTGTGTGTTAAAATGCATATTTTCCCACTGTGGTTTTTAATCAACAATTTAAATGCAGAAAACAAATACAAAAACTTGACTAATACAATATGTGTAACAACTTATAAACCATCAGCTTTACATATGCAATACTAAAGATCATTAATTATATCATCACTGTATTCTGTTGCGCTTCTGGTATAAGTTGGGGTTTTGTGCTATTTTTATGTTTATCTTATCCCTGTAATAAGGTATAAAGTCATTGAGAACAAAAGTTGGTCTTTTTTCCACAGACAGTTTTTCGAAATACGCAAGAAACTTCTGTCCCTTCAAAGTGTGTTGAAAGTATTTGACTAGCTTCTGTGAGTATGAAGCTTAAATTGGAATTTCTGCTCCCTTCATCAGTGACAAAATCAACCTTGAATCCAACCATGCTCTGCTTTTTAAGATAGAGTTTGCCGATTATCCACTTGTCTGTTTTCACTTTATGCATCGGTCATTTTCAAAAGGACCTACTGAAGGTCAGTGTTCCCCTTTCTCCTTGAACAACACCTGAAGGTCTTTAATGGAAATATCAGCAAGAAGAAAGCCTGTAATCACTGAGAATTATTCCTCATAATTAACTGAGGAAGTGATGTCTTCCTACAGTTGGAGTGAGACTCCTTCCCAGACATCATGTGTCAAAGGGCAGAACTACCTGAGCTGGGTGTTAAGAGACCCAGTTCTGTTCATGGACATAAACTTGAGCAAACTCTGGGAGATAGTGGAGGACAGGGAAGCCTGGCATGCTGTGGTCCATGGGGTCACAAAGAGTCAGACATGACTGACTGACTGAAAAACAAACCTAGTTCTAGTTCTGGCTTTGCAATGAAGTTGTGTGTAACCTTGGATAAGTCACTTTGCATCCCTAGCTTCAATTTAATTTTCTAAAAGTTGAGAAAACTGGACTGGATTGTTTTCAAGGTCCCTTACAGACATACAACCGTATGAATTTCACAGGTAAAAATGCCACTTGAAGCAACCCAGACAGAGCTAATAACACAATGTTTAACATGCATGAAAAACCAGTGCTGCTATTCCTTTTTGAACCGCACAAGTCCTGCACACTTATCCTTTGTTCTTCATACATCCTCTTTGAAAATGCTGAAGCATGGAAGCATGAAAACTTTCAGGAAAGAAATAGCTTATGGCCTTCCCCTATAAGAATATGCAAACAATAAATAAATAATTGTGTAAGAGCCCACTTGGAACAGTCTGACTGCTACTCTAGAATTACCAGGTACATCAGAGAGAGCATAAGTTCTCCATTCAGCTATTTACAAGAAGGGTGAAGATTTAATCTTTGCTTTTGTTATCAAACATCGGAAATAAGTGTTTGAATGGAAAATCCCATGGACGGAGGAGCCTGGTAGGCTGCAGTCCTTGGGGTCGCTAGGAGTCGGACACGACTAAGTGACTTCACTTTCACTTTTCACTTTCATGCATTAGAGAAGGAAATGGCAACCCACTCCAGTATTCTTGCCTGGAGAATCCCAGGGACAGTGGAGCCTGGTGGGCTACCGTCTGTGGGGTCGCACAGAGTCGGACACGACTGAAGTGACTTAGCAGCAGCAGCAGGACTTAAAGACTTCTTCAAAGCTTCTTTCAAATATAAATGTAAAGTAAATTTTTGTCTTTAAAAAGTGGACTTATTCTTAGGGCAAGTGACACAGTTTAACTGATGGGGTAAGTTTTGCACCTGTGAAAGGTAGCACCTACCAAGCTGTCACAAAGAATGTCATACGTGTCCCCAAGGAGGGTGTCGTTACTTGACACATCGGAAAAATCTCCTTTAAGAAGGATGCTATGTGGGATTGCAATGTAAGTCAAAGTTTCTGCTTGGTTTGGTGTGGTTTGGATTTCTTACTACTCATCTCTCATTTGTCATTAATGTCTCCATTTCCTGAGTTTGTTTAGCTGCATAAGGAGCAAGAAGGAAAAAAAATACAAAACACATCAGAATCACTTCAACTGCTGGGAGAACCAAGGCAGTGCTGGCTGTTAAAAGCTGTTAATTGCAGTTTACAAAAGAGAAATCCCTTATCTTTGCAAGTTCACTTGCTTGAGTGACTCATTCTTCCTGGGAGGGATTAATGCTTAATTAGAAAAAGATGCTAAACAATCTGATGTGCTTCCTGAAGGAAAACCTTACCTTAGGTTGGAAGATTCTTAACAAGGTAACATGCTAATTATTTAATGAATGATTTGTGCTGAGAACTAGAGATATGTGTTAAAATAGCAGTGCTTATCGCATTTGGCACGGCTCCCAGAAATCAGCGCACTGACTGTTCTAGGATTTGGTGCCAAGCCTGTTTTTTGTTGTGCTCTGTGCTGGGTTTTGTTTTACCACCTTTGAGCGTAAACATGTTTGTCAAGGTACCACTGTCGGGAGGGGAAGCCTTATGGTCAAGGAGGCCAGAGTTGGGAGGGAGAGAAAAGAGAGGAGGAAAAGACAGCCAGAACGCCGTCTTACTGTTGGAGAGTGACTGCATTTTACCCACAAATACCTGGAAATAGCAGCTCGTCAACTAAGCTTAGAGGTATGAGGAGGTTAGAAAGAGGAGCATGTATGCTTTAGAGAAAGGTAACAAGGCATCACTGGAAACCCAACTTCACACTTTACTTGTCTGTCAGGGAATGTTCTTCTTCACAACAATATCCCAATGTTTTGGTAGGCAGACTCCAGTTCACTTAGTAAGTGAGAGGCATGGGTGGAATGCCAGGTATGTCTACAGAGCAAAGCAGTGCAGGCAGGCTGACGCCAGGAGAGAATAGGCAGGTACCTATTGAGTTACAGGATTTCTACAAATCTAATCCGTGTGTAACATGAGACTTATTACAGAGCCAGCCTCTGCTAGGGCTGTGAAGTCTGAGGATATGAACAGTCTCTGAGGCAATGATCCCAGTTAACCCATTACAACCCAGTTTCACTTGACCAAAACTAATAGCCTCTTATCCTTGTAATGCTATTTAAGAGTGATAATGATTTCAAGTTGCTTGCTAATTGTATAAAAAATACTCGGACTAAGTAGGACATTACTGGGGTGAAACAGAGATGTTTAATATGGCTACAAACAGTCAACAATACAACCACGGCAACTACGGCTCTTTTAAGGTACTCTCTATTTAATATGCCTGACATCAGATGGTCTATACATTACTAATGATGGGTATCTATAATTTATGGTGCCTTTTTGCATGTGATAAATTTGTTATGAAAATTTTAAACAGCCAAGTTATTTATTAGTATTTAAAAAGCATCTACTTCAGGAAAGCATTTTTTTTTCCTGGGACATCTTCATTAATTATCATAATAAATTGATGACACACCTATTAAAGGAAGAAAATCAGAATTGCCAACACAAATAAGAAACAAGTTTAGGTACTAAAATGTCAACTATTCATGACATATGTCATATACTTTTCTTGATCCTCAGCTAACAAGCTTCTTTGGAAAGTGGGTGAAATAAATGACAGCATTGTTTCTGCACTTAATATATGATGTAGGAATTCTCTAAATAAGCTTGATCAATTAAAAATGATCAGTCTTTCAACCATCCCGTAATTACACAAAGATAAAAAATATAAGACAATAGTTCTTACTTTATCAAGGTAATTATCAAACCATAATAGAAATCTCCACAATAATTACATATTATTCTTAAGACTGATTCACTAATAAATAACATTTAACTTCAGAAATATTCTATGAGGAATGACTCCAAATTACCCTCATGTATTTCTTACATGTTGATAACTTCCCGACAGGCAATGACATGCATTACAATATTTAGATGTTTTGACTAAATCTGCAACATCTAATATAGAGTTTTATTTATTAACACAGAGATACCAAAATCAGGGAACTAAAAGTCTGGCTACTCTTATGAGTTTTAATATTTATAAAACCGTTTTCTGTGACTCATGTATTCTAATAAGAACTTTAGGTAAGTTAATTTATTTATATGTTTTATGATTCTTACTTTTCAGATGAAAAATAAATAAATAAATGAAGCTCAGATCAAGTAACCAGTAAGTAACTGGTGCAGAACTTGCCCCAGGACTGGTTGACTCAAAGCCTGTTTACAGTGGAACTAAAAGGAGCAGTCCACAAAAACAACACTCCCCAAAAGAGGACAAAGTCTAAGCATGAAAAGAACATTAGATTTGTTCACTGCAGATCTGGGTTAAAAACTGGCTTTGCTCCTTGCTAATTTCTAAACTGACATAAATTGAAGAGCTTCTGTGCACCTCAATTTCTTTGCCTTTAGAGATATTAAAATCACATTATCATGCTTTGGTGAGTTTTGAGACGAAACTGATGTCCATAAGAGTGTAGAAGATGTGTGATGTCTTGAACCATGCACAGCTCCTATACACATACACTGCATCATAAAAGTGAATGTATTTTGAACCTGGATTGGAGGGGAGGGATAAAAAACAGGGCTGGAATAGAGACACAGATGTAGAGAACAGACGGATGGACCCAGTGGGGGAAGGAGAAGGCTGGACAAATTAAGGAGTAGCACTGACATACATACACTGCCATGGATGAAGCAGACAGAGTCGGAAGCTGCTGCGTAACAGGCAACTCAGTTCTGTGATCGAGGATGACCCAGAGGGGTGGGATGCGGTGTGAGGGGGGAGGCCCTAGAGGGAAGGGATATGTTATACTTATGGCTGATCCACATTGCTGCACGGCAGAAACTAACAGCATTGTAAGGCAATTATCTTCCAATTAAAAAGTATCCTATGTTAAATCATTGTGGAAATGAACATTTAAAAATAATGTATATATGTATAACTGAACCACTTTGCTGTACAACAGAAATTAACAGCATTGTGAATCAACTGTGTCAGGCATAATTTACTGAAGGAGTTTGCCTCCGAACAATATTGAAAGTTTGTTTTTAAGTTAATTTGTGACATTAAAGCCAGCCCAGTCCTAAATTTGTTCACTCCCCTACTCTGCCTGTTTCTTTCAAGCTATTGCCAATTTTATCCTTCTTTAACCTTTGTGGTAGATAAGCAGACGCTATTAAATCTTGGACTACTGAGTAGGCCTCTTGAAAACAGCAGTCAGTATTTGACAAAAGAATGTAGAGAGATACTCTAAGCAGTTGTTTTAAAGCAAAAGCAAAAAACATTAATTAAAATGAATAAATGAGGACATTTGTAAAATAGCATCTTTTTGAAGGTGTTCTTAACTCCTAAATTATTAGCGTCTTTAATATTTGGTAAATTAATCATGCTCCAACCTACTGGGTGATTTTATTGGGTGATAGTACTCTATATTAATTGCTGTTTTGACTTTGGTATTAATATGGTATGAAACATTTTTCTTTAGGCCAGACACATATTTGAAATACCAAATGTATCTCTTTAATTAGGTATATATCTATATTTTATGGATGTTACATTTAAAATTCCCAAAGAAAATGTGGTTTAGAAAAGTTCATTTCTAAAATAAAGTAGAATAAATGCTTGTAAATTAATTTTTATGGAAATGCAACAAAGATTTAAAAGTGAAGCACAAAATATCTTAATAGTAAATGAGATCTAAATCTAAATTTCTTAAAATTCAATTTCTTGGTAAATAATCTGTGTGCACTTGAAAAATGTGTATTCTATTGTTATTGGGTGTACTGTTTTATTAATATTAATTAGATTAATTTGGTCGGTAGTATTATTCGAATTTACCATACTCTTGCTGACTTTCTGTCCACTTGTTTTATCAGTTATTCAGAAAGGGTGTTGAAATCTATTATTATAATTATGGATTTGTTTCTTCTTGCAGTTCTATCAGCTTTTGCTACATGTGTTCTGAAGCTCTCTTACTGAGTAATTATTTGGGATTGTTACGAATCAATTCCCTTTTCATTATGAAATGACTATCTTAACACTGAAAATATTCTTTGGTCTCAAATCTACTGTCCAGTACTAATATAGCCAGTCTGCATGTGTGCATGCTAAGTCACTTCAGTCATGTCCAACTCTTTGCAACCCATGGACTGTAGCCTGCCAGGCTCCTCTGTCCATGGGGATTCTCCAGGCAAGAATACTGGAATGGGTTGCCATTTCATTCTCCAGGGAATCTTCCTAACTCAGGTATCAAACCCATGTCTCCTGCATTGTAGGCAGATTCTTAACCCACTGAGCCACCTGGGAAGGCCAAACTAGTCCTTTTGTTGCCCTGTTATTCCTTCAATTCTTCTAGAATACCACTTACTAGAAAACTCAAAGATACGCTGATTTATACCACAGATTAAATCTCTGAGAGACAAACAGTAGCATTACCCCACAGAAGATATTTATAATTTGAACAAAGAATCTAGAGAATTGTAAGCCAGCTTTCCAAAAATATATTCCATGATCATTAATACATGGTCACAAACTTAAAAAAAACAACAACAAAACTCTGAGTTAAATATTTGACTTCTCAAAGTTAAAGCAGCTCTCTTTACTGTGGGTTTTTCAGTCTTTAAGTCATTGTCAGACATCATACATCTCTAAGAGAGGAAATCAAATACTCAGCATTTCCCAAATTTCTTCATAGGACCATTATCTCAAGACTATTCTATGAAAAATATGCTGGGAAAATTAACCTAAGAAATAAATGCAAAGGTTACATTTTCAAGTGCCATAGTAGTTAGATGAGAAGGTATTTTTGAGGCTAAGAACTATTTTTGAGATCCTAAGAGAATGAACAACTTTGACCCTTGTACAAGTTGAGTTTAGAGGTTGGTCAAATTTTTGCACACTATCTTTCTAAAAGGCTTTTGGGAAAACTATGCTTGAATGATAACGATAACCCTATATGCAAAATAGAAAAAGAGACATAGAAATACAGAACAGACTTTTGAACTCTGTGGGAGAAGGTGAGGGTGGGATGTTTCAAAAGAACAGCATGTATACTATCTATGGTGAAACAGATCACCAGCCCAGGTGGGATGCATGAGACAAGTGCTCGGGCCTGGTACACTGGGAAGACCCAGAGGAATCGGGTGGAGAGGGAGGTGGGAGGGGGGATCGGGATGGGGAACACATGTAAATCTATGGCTGATTCATATCAATGTATGACAAAACCCACTGAAATGTTGTGAAGTAATTAGCCTCCAACTAATAAAAAAATTTAAAAAAAAAAGAAAAATGAAGAGAAAATTTCTGTCCATGATGCTTCCCAAGCAGGAATCATTACCCCTTAATTACAGAACACTGAAAGTGTATTTTGGGGAACAAAGAGGAAAAGCCTTGGATGGGTGGCATAAGAAAGAGGAATTAGGGGGTTCATTTTCATTTCCTTCCACACTAATTGCCTAAGGAGATTTTTATTTCATCAGGAAGTACACTAACAAATGGCCTCCTTGACTTTTGCTAATCACTTTATTAATGCTTTAGCCAGATTTTAAAATATGTGGTAGTATTAATATCTGTGGAGAAAAACCTTTATTGTGCATAAATTACAAATTGACTATCTCAATTGCAGTTGAGTTTTAATGTTTCCTTTCCAGAAAAGCCCTAGTGCATATTCTTCAGGGAGCAATTCTGCACTCTTAAGGGAATGAACTGAATGACCTAATGGGTCCTTCCATCTTTAATTTCTGTAATTCAGGAAAGCCTCATAAAACACAAGCTTCCTTTGTGAATTAACTTTTCTCTGAAAGTATTGAAACCACTTTCTTGCTCTCTTTGGTAGTACTTTAAAATGCTTAACAATATTAGAAATATTTACTGAACTCATATTGAAAAATATCAGCTAAGTAATACTTAATGGTTCAAGTATAATTCTTCCTAAAGACAATATATGGCACATGACTTCTTCATTGCCTTTCAAATTATAGAAAGCCATCCTTTCACAACACCAAGAAAAATAAAGAATTTTTAGAAAGAATCTAAAACAAAGATCAAATCAAACTAACAACTAATTGTGAACTATATTTTAGGACAGGGAAGCCTGGCGTGCTGCAGTTCATGGGGTCGCAGAGAGTCAGACACAACTTAGCGACTAAACAAAAACAACAATCTTTTAGGCATAAAGTATGATGCTAAAGTATCATTGTTCAAAAAGCAAAGGCATTTATTGGAAATGCAAAAGAAGTATTACATCCCCATTTAAAACTATCTAGTAGATGTAAAGCAAATAACTTTTATTGAAAATATTATGCACGATAGAGAGTGTGAAAAATTTAGTGGATATAAGCCATGGTTGTTTACTATAAATGATTGCAATGTAAGCGGAAAAACAAAACAACCACCATAGGATAATTAATTAAGCCTATGAGAATTCTCTCAGCATTATAAGGGTGGGAATATGCATTAAGAAGAATGAATTGAGGATCATTTGCAACTATCTGTACCTCCTAGAACACTGGGTTAAATATCCCATCAGGATTAGAATTCTTTACTCTGGAATTCAATACTTGCAAGGGTTGGGCTTGGAGTTCCATGAACCATAATATCATCTGAAAAATTGTGTGTGTGTGCCTTTGCATTAAAGACTTTTATGATATATTCATAAGGTATTTGTGACCTTAATATGTTTAGAGTACATATTGTCTTTGAAAGTGAAAGTGTTAGTTGCTCAGTTGTGTCTAACTCTGCCACCCCATGAACTATAGCTACCAGGTTCCTCTGTCCATGGAATTCTCCAGGCAAAAACACTGGAGTGGGTAGCCATTCCCTTCTCCGGGGATCTTTCTGACCCGGGGATCAAACCCAGGTCTCCCGCATTGCAGGCAGATTCTTTACTGTCTGAGCCACAAGGGAAGCCCTCATATGGTCTTTATATGGTTATAATTCTAAACTAGAATAAAATTCATTTAAATAACATACATTTTAACATGTACATAAAACCTATTTAAATAATATTATTGACTTAGTAGTAGCCTAATCTTGTGACTCACCTAATGGAAAATGTGAAGTTATTTCCCACTGTATATTACTGATCAGTTTTTAATGTTGTTTGATAGTGGTAATGGCTTCATTTTTAACAAGAATCTTTCCAAAGTTTAGATATAAAGCTACACCAAATGAGCCTTAACTTTTTATGGGTTTTAGATAAATGTAATATTAGAGAAAGACATTATTACTTTAAAAAAATTATCAAGAGTCCATCACCCATGGCTGATTCACGTGAATGTATGACCACCACAATATGGTAAACTAATTAGCCTCCAATTAAAAAAAAATAATAACAAGATTAAAAAAAAGAGTCCATCAACAAGTCAACAGATAAACAAACTGTAGTGCATAGATAAAACGAAACATTATTCAACCATAAAAAGGAATGAAGTTCTGATACATGCTACAACATGGACGAATCTTAAAAACATACTAAACAAAACAACCAAACACAAAAGGACACACACACACATGTTAAATAATTCTGCCTATATGAAATAAACAGAATATACAAATTAATAGAGACAACAAGTGGATTGGAGATTACTAAGGGCTGAGGAAAGGGGAAAATGGGAAATTATTGATTAATAAGTACTGAATTTCTGTTTGTGTGATGAAAGGATTTTAGAAATAGTAGTGATAGGTGTACAACATTGTGAATGTCATTAATGCCACTGAATCATACACTTAAATAGTTAAAATGGCAAAATTTATGTTCTGTGTTTTTCAAAATAAAAAAATATTTAAAAGTAATTTTTTCTCTTGTTTTGATTTTCACATAAGGATTGTTACAATATAATTATCTCACTCGGATATTCTCGGGGATTATAAAACATTTATAAGAGCTCCCAACTCTACAGATAGTGGCATTGAAGGTAACTTGCTTTGATTAGTAGCTCATGGTTGGGAAAGAAAAAAACAAATAATGACCAAATACGAGCACTGGTGGAAAATGAGATCAAAGACAAGCAAGGAAAAGAGCTTTGACCCATGTCAACAGTCGATTAAAGCACAGGTATAGCATTTTCTGGGCATTGAGCTTTTTGATAGAAAGAAGAGAAATGAAGTGGTTGATGGAGAAGAAAGAGCTCCACGCTAAGAATCTACATTCTAGTCTTGATTCTGTTGTTTTCTACATACAGAAACTCTGGAAGCTCGTGTCTCTGGGTCTTCTTTCTCTTACTTAACATACAAGGGCTAGCTGAATATTTTTTCCTTCTAGTTGTAAAATTATAATTCAAGGCATCAAGATTCAATGAGAGAATGATGAAGTCAATTTTAAAAAATCAAATTTCGGTCATTTTGATCAAGATTAATTATTGTATTGTCAGTATAGTCTAATTAGAATTGTCATTTGAATCTAACAAGTTAATTTTAATGTGTAGATACATTTCAGAATTTAAAATATGAATTGATAATTTTATTAAGATGCTCTTATAGAATGTTCTGTGAACATATTCTTCTAATATGTTCTGACCTTATGACTACTAAATGTAACCAAATATAACCCATATGTTTAACTTGTATTTTTGACCATATTCCCAATGAATCTGGAAAATAATCACTGATTTAAAACTCACTGAGAATTATTATAGTCTGGTATAGTTAAAGACTCCCTTCATGCAATATAACCAATGTCATATTCTTCTCACTCACAAAAGGATCACAAAGTTATCTTGAACTTTACAAATGATATTCCCTTTGAGTAGATCATTTATCCCACGTATTCACTATCCCTTTCAAGGTAGTCTTTCAAATTTACCTCAAAATTCTTTCCCAGGAATTTTTCAAAATTCTCACTGAATCAGACACTTGTAGAAGGTTAAAGCTAGGATATGTTTTCGGATCCAATGAACAGAGTCCACGTGACTTTTACAAAGCCACATGGTTTTGAGCTTGAAAGTGGCAACAGCAAGAACAAAGATACTGCTAAAGCTCTAAACACAGTAATTCAAAATTTGTCTTATGTATATATATATATATTTCAATGTGTAAATCTGGATTACCATTTGGTCTGTTTCGTCTCTTTCAGATCAGCTGATCTGTTTAGAAGTTGACTTTACCGACAATATTTCTAAATGAAGGATTTTAGACCTTTAAATATTATTTTGATAGTATCAGTTCAGTTCAGTTCAGTCGCTCAGTCGTGTCCGACTCTTTACGACCCCGTGAATCACAGCAGGCCAGGCCTCCCTGTCCATCACCAACTCCCGGAGCTTACTCAAACTCATGTCCATCGAATTGGTGGTGCCATCCAGCCATCTCATCCTCTGTCGTCCCCTTCTCCTCCTGCCCCCAATCCCTCCCAGCATCAGGGTCTTTTCCACCGAAACAACTCTTCACATGAGGTGGCCAAAGTAATGGAGTTTCAGCTTCAGCATCAGTCCTTCCAGTGAACACCCAGGACTGATCTCCTTTAGGATGGACTGGTTGCAGTCCAAGGGACTCTCAAGAGTCTTCTCCAACACCATAGTTCAAAAGCATCAATTTTTCAGCACTCAGTTTTCTTCACAGTCCAACTCTCACATCCATAGATGACCATTGGAAAAACCATAGCCTTGACCAGACGGACCTTTGTTGGCAAAGTAATGTCTCTGCTTCTTAATATGCTCTCTAGGTTGGTCATCACTTTCCTTCCAAGGAGTGTCTTTTAATTTCATGGCTGCAGTCACCATCTGCAGTGATTTTGAAGCCCCCCCAAAATAAAGTCTGACACTGTTTCCACTGTCTCCCCATCTATTTCCCATGAGGTGATGGCATAGTAGCCATAAATCATACAGTAAGTAATTTTGTTGTTCCAACTTTTTTTTCCTGCCGTCTTTATTTTCTTTAGCTTCCTGTAACTATTTCTTGTCTAACAGACCTAATGGCTAAGCCAGACCTGACGTACAGAAGGTACAGCAGTAAACCCACACCAGCTATGGGTCAGGGCTTGCCCGTTAGCCTGTTACCCCAACCACAGGATCTAGGTTCCCCATCTCCCCTAAATTCACTGTACTCCCAACCAGACTTCAGGAGGGTATTCAGACTTGGGCAACACAGCTCATATTCTCCACTGATTCACTCCCTGAATTTCTACAATCTCTTCAGGACCAAAGCCTTGCCCTTTACTGCCCCTGGGGACTCTTAAACACCACAAGGTCCTGGCAAACTCCCCCATGATGTATTCCATTATTGGGTCTCTTGCATTGTAGGCAGTCTCCTGCTTTGCAGGTGGATTTTTTACAGACTGAGCCGCCAGAGAAGCCATCATGTGAAGGGGACCCTACAATAACATGGGCAGATCTTCTGCTGAGTAAACTCTAACTTTTCCCCCAAATTAGAGTGCTAGGTTATATTCTTCACTACCATGCCTTACACACACACATCCCTAAGCCCTCCTAGAATATACAGCAACTGAAAGAGTCACTATCTCTAGCGCACAATAAACAAATAAAGCCAACAATGTATCTACAATTATTTAGTTTTGTTTCATAGTGCTTTTCTTTTAATGATACAAGGGAAATGGTGAACTATTCCTGTCAGGACAGGTTCCCCTGGTGACTCAGATGATAAAGAATTTGCCTGCAATGCAGGAGACCCGGGTTCGATCCCTGGATCAGGAAGATTCCTTGAAGAAAGGAATGGCAACCCACTCTTGCCTGGAGAATGGCAACCTAGAATTCTTGCCTGGAAAACTCCATGGACAGAGAAGCCTGGTGGGCTACAGTCCATGAGGTCTCTCAGACATGACTGAGAAACTAACAATCCTGTCAGGACACAGAAAAGGTATAAAACAACTTAGGAACAGAAATTTCAAAAGATAAAAATAATTTTTAAACAGTTGCTTTAAATAATCCAGTAACATTTGAAAAATATCTTACCTCTCCAGACACATGATGTCATTAGAGGGTCTTTCCATTGAGTAGATTCATTATCACAGAGAAACTACATTTTAAGGATACTATCTGCAAATGTTTCCCAGAAAAAAAGATAAAGAAAGCTATTAATTTTTAAAATAAAATATGGCTTCTCACTGGTCCACTATACAGCCTTGCATTAGTGAATCAACCACTGTGTAAAGTTCCACATTTACTTAAACATGAGATATTCCAGTAGTAATCATACAACAAAATGATGTATAAGCACTGAGAGGAAAGAGGTGAGGGAAAGACAGGAGAATACATATTCAGCCTGCTATGCATACACTCTGTCATCCCATCCAGTCTGATACAGACTTCATGTTTTAGAGTGAAAAAAAAAAAAAAAAGCACAATCTGGGAAGTCTTCCAAATCCATAAGAGGAAGCACTTGCCAGGATACAGAAGCACTAAATACAGTCCTGGTGGTTTGTCGTGTTGTTTCAGCAAGCTTTGCCAGACCTATCCAAGAAGGTTTGAATAATGATGGGTGATGAGAAATTTGAAATCTGAGTTAATGACCTTAGCCCAATGTCTATGAACTGTTTTTCTCTGGGGGCTAACTGTTCTTCTGTCAAGTATTAAATGAAGTGTTCTTAGGAAAATGAGAGCATTCACAGGTACAAGATCTGACCTTAAGAAATCTAGCATAGAGGTTGATTTGTTTTAAATTTTTTATTTACTTTCAACATTGTAGCCAGAATATTGGGTATCATAAGAAGTCTGAAATTGAGGTTTTGTGTTTTAGTCTAGTTTCTACCAGCTCTTCACTGACTTTGGAGCAGTATCTCTGATTAAAATTTAAAATGGACAAATATAATGTGATTTTACTAGGTGTAAGTTTATCTAGTTTATAAGTGAATTATTATTTTATAAAAATTTATAAATAATTACTGCAGTGTAATTGGGGAACTTAGGAAGTCAAAACTATAGGTTTCTTGCCCTCAAAACATATGCATCCCTTCTACTTCTTTGAGAAAGAATTTTGGTTTCTTTATATAAGACCATTATATAAGCTTGTTTATTTATTTTTTGCTATGCTCCTAACAGTAAGGCCTAATGTAGTATAGGTACATCATAGAGGTAAAAGGGGGTGAAGTCATTATCACCCTTTTGAGTTTAGTGATGTAATTTTTATCTCTTTGCAAACCCTATAGCAACTGAAGCTTTTATTCACACAATTAAACAATCAATATTTGCATTGTCAATGTAATTAGCTTACAGCCTTCCTGAAAGAAGCCAAAGATTTCAGGCAAAATAAATTATGTAATCATTTTTGTTGATTTTTGCTAATAGCTTATGGAATTTGGGAATGGTTCCAGAATATCACATTCACAAAACATAGTTAAGAAAGAGAAAACTCATCTATACTGAAAATAAATTAACATAGTAATGAACAGTCTACATGGCTTAACTAAAGTATTAAGAGGGTTGAAATTAAAACCATCTGTATCTGCCTGAATTTTATTAATTCTTTTATAACCTGTTTCTTATTTGATGCTTTCTTCCCATTCAAGCTCTTACTGCACCTAGACCAATTCAGACCTACATTACCTCATACACAGACCACTGCAAGAGCCCTAGTCCACCTTACTCCATTTTGCATGATACTTTCAGAGTAAAGTCCTACAAAAACGATCAATATTCTTGTCACACTCTAATTCAAAAATATTCAATTACTGTACCTATTTGATTTCAGTCTATATCGTCAAATATCTTTGATTAATCCTTTAAAAATGAGCTTCTACTTCAACTGTTTTAGTCCGTTTCTGTCCCCTGCATGCTTCTTATACTGATTTATATTTACTCACGCCAATGCTTTTGCTTACAGTTGCATTTTCAATAATTCCTCTTATAGATAAAACAATAGAATTAATAATAATAAAAGATACATCTTTAATGATTTAACACAAATATTTTCTATTTTATGAAGAATTCTATAATCAACACAACTGGCAGTAGTCTTTTCTTCCTCTAACTCCTTTTAAGCATCTTATGCCAATACATTGCTATGTGCTAATGATAATCTGAATCTCTAACTGTCCTAGAAAAAGTTTAAAGGTATTATTGCTCTTGAACTCTCTCTCTCAGTAATGCCACCCCTGAGTCTTGGATAAATAGAAGGGAAAATCAAGTTTTTATGGCAGTTGAGGCAGAGAGGGCATGTCAAAGATATTCTTTCTGATTCTACAACTGATCACAGACATGTTGAAATGTGCCCTGACTGCCTCACGGCTGAGCAATTAAGGGTCATTTCTCTGATTCTTATTTTGATACAAACAAATGGAAAGCCAAGAAAATCCTGCAAGGATCTTTTTCAGAATTCTTAGGAATCTCTAAAGACATTCAAAAGGGCTTAAAGTTAAATCCTTTTATAAGCAACTTACACGAACAGAAAAATTTTACTCTAGCAAATCTCAGTGGAAAATGTTAAGCTTGGTCCTTAGAAACAAAAATGGTTTTGGGTTATGATTGCTTATAGAGTGAATTCACTGAGACAATAAATAGAGAGGTACAAATTATTTTATGATGCTTTGAGGTATTTCTCTCAAGTTAGTAACCCTCAAATTAATGCAAATTCAAAAGAGGTTATCATGGAAATTTTAATAAAGAAGTTATTTGCAAAGGTCTGAGTTCTACAGGAAAACCAACAAGAAAAATGAGCACTCACAGGTAGCAGTCAGAGAGACTTACTCATCTTTAGGTCTGTAAGGGCAAGTGGAGGGAGCAAAAGCTATAACTGTAGTTATACTGTAGGAGGGGATGCCTAACAGAAACTGTGCCCTATAGAAAAATAAAATGAAAGTGGAAGTCACTCAGTCGTGTCTGACTCTTTGTAATCTCAGACACTACACAGCACATGGAATTCTCCAGGCCAGAATACTGGAGTGAGTAGCCTTTCCCTTCTCCAGGGGATCTTCCCAACCCAGGGATCGAACCCAGGTCTCCCACATTGCAGGTGGATTCTTTACCAGCTGAGCCACCAGGGAAGCCCTAGAAGAATAAGGTCCCTGACAAATTGAGGACAAGCATGGAAGGAACTAGATCATGTTTCCCTGACATTTCTCTCTTTCCAGCCCTCATCCTGGGTCAGAAGGACCCAAGTTGATAAAGGTTATAAAGTTCAACCTTTGGGGCATAGAATAGAGTGGAGAATAGTTCTGGAATGATAAAAAGAAAATATTCAGCACACCCACAGAGGTCATGCCATATGGGAACCATTTGCCACAGTTGTTCTACCACATTTGATTAACCACTTCAAGTTGAAAAATGATCATGGGGGAAAACCTATCAATACTATCTACAGCCTTTTCTGAGATATGGACATTCATACCCTATGTACCTCTTTACACTAACTCTTTTTCGTAAAGCTTTTCATTCAAAAGCAGACTTCCCAAAGTTAGGATGTAGAATTTTGCCAGATAGGATCACAAAAATTTACCTGAGCATTTTCTTCAGTGAATTACTCTTTAATACAATAGTCTATTTGTTGTTGTTGCTTTAGTCACTAAGTCATGTCTGACTTTTTCATGACCCCATGGACTGTAGCCTGCCACGCTCCTCTGTCCGTGGGATTTTCCAGGCAAGAATACAGGAATGGGTGATCTTCCTGCCCAGGGATCAAACTCATGTCTCCTGCATTAGTAGGCAGATTCTATACCACTGGGCCACCAGGGGAGCCCCTATATAATTACTAGATTTCACAATTTCATAGATATGCTAACCTACTACTATATTCTATTATATACAATTAAGGAAATGGATAGAAGCAATTTAATATTTTTCTAGCCTTGATTTATATACTGCACTTTGATTCTGTGATTTTTGTGGACAGTGTCTGTCTGTACTCAAGCTCAGTGTAATGAGTTCCATAAAGGTGCTGGTTTCCGTGAAGCTTTTAATACTTGCTGTTGTTTGTTGTTCAGTTGCTAAATCCTGTCCAACTCCATGAAATGCAGTACACCAGGTTTCCCTGTCCTGCACTATCTCCCGGAGTTCGCTCAAATGCATATCCATTGAGTTGGTGATGTCATCCAACCATCTCATCCTCTATTGGCCCCTTCTCCTCCTGCCCTCAACCTTAACACTTACCATATTCATTTACTCATTCATTATATATTTGCTCTTGGTCCACTACATTTACCAAGCACTCTTCTGTCCCTACGGATGAATGACAGTACCAGAGTAAAGAAAAATGGGTTTTGACACATCTATAAACATTATGAAGTTTTTACATGTTCATGTTTCCTTCTCTTGGATGACATCCCACTATGGCTTTCTAGTACTGACCTCTAATATTGAATAGAATTCTAGGGAAATTTCAGATACTAGAGATTCGAGTTCATAGAACTCAGTGTATCACAAGAGATTATAAGCCCTACTACAAAATGTACACAGGAGTCAGGTCTGAGTCTTATAAATTTTGAAAAGGAGCCTGATATTAGATGGTATCCAAATGACAATGTGAAATACTTAACAAGCATTAAGATTGGAAGTAACAAAATTATACAGTATCTAAGTTTCATAAAGAGTTCCCAGGTTACAGAAAAGAAAGTGGATGGAAACTAATGAAGAATATACATAATGATATAAACTACAAACCATTTAATAATCCAGAATGAAAGATGGCAATGGTCTGGATTACATGGGGATAACAGAGATGGAGAGAAGTAGACTAATTCTAGAGGTATTTAGAAAGCAGAATCCTTGGAACTTTATGATCAGTTTCAAGTGAATAGTAAGAAAGAGGAATCAAGGACAACTCCAATGTTCAAGGCATGACCAATTGGATATAGAGACTGTAATTTGCCAGGACAAGGAATGAGAGAGATGGAGCATTGCTTTTGAATTAAATGTTTCCTTTATTATTTGTCAATAGCCACCCACGATTTAAAAAAAAAAAAAAAAGATTTCTTTGCCCCTTATATCTTTTTGCTAATCTTTTTTTTTCCATTTATTTTTATTAGTTGGAGGCTAATTACTTTACAATATTGTAGTGGTTTTTGTCATACATTGACATGAATCAGCCATGGATTTACATGTGTTCCCCATCCCGATCCCCCCTCCCGCCTCCCTCTCCATCCCATCCCTCTGGGTCTTCCCAGTGCACCAGCCCTGAGCACTTGTCTCATGCATCCAGCCTGGACTGGTGATCTGTTTCACCCTCGATAGTATACTTGTTTCAATGCTGTTCTCTCAGAACATCCCACCCTTGCCTTCTCCCACAGAGTCCAAAAGTCTGTTCTATACATCTGTGTCTCTTTTTCTGTTTTGCATATTGGGTTATCGTTACCATCTTTTTAGATTCCATATATATGCCTTAGTATTCTGTATTGGTCTTTATCTTTCTGGCTTACTTCACTCTGTATAATGGGCTCCAGTTTCATCCATCTCATTAGAACTGATTCAAATGAATTCTTTTTAATGGCTGAGTAATATTCCATGGTGTATACGTACCACAGCTTCCTTACCATTCGTCTGCTGATGGGCATCTAGGATTGCTTCCATGTCCTGGCTATTATAAACAGTGCTGCGATGAACATTGGGGTACACGTGTCTCTTTCAGATCTAGTTTCCTCCGTGTGTATGCCCAGAAGTGGATTGCTGGGTCATATGGCAGTTCTATTTCCAGTTTTTTAAGGAATCTCCACACTGTTCTCCATAGTGGCTGTACTAGTTTGCATTCCCACCAACAGTGTAAGAGGGTTCCCTTTTCTCCACACCCTCTCCAGCATTTATTGCTTGTAGACTTTTGGATAACAGCCATTCTGACTGGCGTGTAATGGTACCTCATTGTGGTTTTGATTTGCATTTCTCTGATAATGAGTAATGTTGAGCATCTTTTCATGTGTTTGTTAGCCATCTGTATGCCTTCTTTGGAGAAATGTCTGTTTAGTTCTTTGGCCCATTTTTTGATTGGGTCATTTATTTTTCTGGAATTGAGCTGCAGGAGTTGCGTGTATATTTTTGAGATTAATAGACACTGTTTTAAGCCAGTATTATTTCAGAGTACATTAAGGCATTCATTAACGTCTCATCCTCTGTCATCCCCTTCTCCTCCTGCCTTCATTCCTTCCCAGCTTCATGGTCTTTGTCAATGAGTCAGTTCTTCGTATCAGGTGGCCAAAGTATTGCAGCTTCAGCTTCAGCATCAGTCCTTCCAGTGAATTTTCAAGACTGATTTTCTTTAGGATTGACTGGTTTGATCTCCTTGCAGTCCAAGGGACTCTCAAGAGTCTTCTCCAACACCACAGTTCAAAAGCATCAATTCTTCAGGGTTCAGCCTTCTTTACAGTTCAACTCTTATATCCATACATGACTACTGGAAAAACCATAGCTTTGACTAGACGGACCTTTGTTGGCAAAGTAATGTCTCTACTTTTTAATATGCTGTCTAGGTTTGTCATAGCTTTTTTCCCTATTTTTCTTACTTGCAGTTACATGTCCATCTGAGAATAGGAGTGTTCCATTATTTTCCAGCTGCAAAATGACAATGTTATACAGGAAATCCATATGATCCATGGTCCTTTTCTTCTCCCTAAAGTAGAATTATTTCCCTGCCATGAAACGTCCTTTATTAAATTCAGCAACTTCTCTCAGCATGCTTAATGATGAAAAATCTCAATTAATAGATGTGTTTCTTTTCAGCATAAAAAAGCCATACATCTTTAAATCATTCAGTGAATTATTACAGTTTCTGGGAAGAAGCCCAAGGCTTCCTCAGCATGCCATATAAGACCTTTCTCAATCTTGCCCTACATTCTTCCCTTTTCATATTATATTCAAGTTATATTAAAATTCTCTCCATTCCCAAATCAGCAAGGTCTTTCTCTTTCATCCTCCTTCAGGATTTTAGTTACAGCTCACTCCTGTTGGACTGCTTTTGTTCTCTCTTTACCCCTTTCATTAGGACTACTCTGTTTCAAATAAATAAACTTTACTTATTTAGGAATAAAGTTTCAAAACCACCTCCTTTTATGAGTTTGTTCTGATCACCTCAATATCAACAAAAATTAACAGGCATTCTTATGTCCAACAATAACAAGTTATACTTTTCTAATTTATACCACTGATAACAGCAACATATAATGATCTCTTTATTTGGCCACCTCCCTGAAAAGACTGCTTCTTGATAATGGGTATTGTATCTCATTTACCTTTCTTATTTAGCATTGAAAATGTTTACCCGCTATAATGCCCTATTCCATCACCCACAAAAAAATATACATGGCTTCATTTCTAGACTCATTGAGTCAGAAATTCAATGCCTGGGGAACTAGTATGTTATGTTATGTTACCTGAAATTTCCAAAGACCCCTCAAATTTACAGATGACTTGATTATTTCCTATTTCATAGCACTTACAACTTACATGCTGCATTTTCATATATCTTCCTATTAACTATCACAATAGCACTGAGATAAGTAAAATATATCCTATTTCATAAATGAATAGGCTGAATTTCAGCAATTCTGATATTTAGGGGATTCAAAATCAGTTCTGATTTCAAGCCTCAAGTTTCCCCCTATAAATATAAAAGTTAAATACTTCAAATAGCTAAAACAAAGTGACTGTTTTATATTTATTTAATACTATGAGATTTATCATTATATTTGTAATCATAGAGAAACAGAAAAACAGATTATTTCCTTTTGGTATAATATGAAGATACTCTTCAAATGTTTAAGGACTTAAGATTTTAAATTATGCAGCCTGGGATACAATAATCATTACTTTTATGATAACCCTTATTTTCAATGGTTCAAAGCCATTTTGGCCAAGTCATTACTACCAATGAGGATAATTAGGACCTTTCAAGTAAAACAACAAATTGTTTTGGCCACATGGCTTGGGGGATCGAAGCTGGGTCCTAGGTATGGGAGGGCGGAGTCCTAACTACTGGACTGCCAGGGAATTCCTAAAAACACAACTTTAAATGGGATCTATTCTTTTCATCTCTAAATTTGAAATCATTTATGAGTCTTTGTTTCAGCTATTCTAAGAAGAAAAGTAAATGTGTGATATTTTTATTTTTGATTAAAATGTAATTACAGACAGATTTAAGTTATAATACATAGATGTAATACCAACTCCAGTATTGCCTGGGAAATCCCATGGACAGAGGAGCCTGGCAGCCAACAGTATATGTGGTTGCAAACAGTCAGACGCAACTGAGGGACTAAGCAACAGCAACAGTGTAGATGTAATATATCTTAACTCTATAAACTCATATTTGGTAAACAGAATAAACACTGCCTATGTAAAAATATGGGCTCCCCAGGTGGCACTAGTGGCACAGAACCCGCCTGCCAATGCAGGAGACATAAGAGACATGGGTTCGATCCCTGCGTTGGGAAGATTCCCCTAGAGGAAGGCATGGCAACCCGCTCCAGTATTCTTGCCTGGAGAATACCACGGACAGAGGAGCCTGATGGGCTACAGTCCATGGGGTAGCAAAGAGTTGGACATGATTGGAGTGACTTGGCAGGCATGCACATATAAAATATACAATTGATTCATATAAGAGATTGATAGAAAAAAGGATTCTTTAAAAAAAAATGTTTATAATATATGTGTATATACATGTATTTCTCAAACTAAAGGGCTGGAAGTGTATAATAAATCAAAATTTTGCAGTGATTGGTGATTAAGATATTTCTTAGAAAAAAAAGGATTTTATTTATACTAAAGAAAGCTAAAAAGTATTTTTGCAATATAAAAGCCAGTTTCAAAGGAAATAGTTGATGTGCTAGGATAATGAGCCAAATTTTCCCATTACAGAATGACTTTAAAGAGGCTCTCTTTAAAATTCACAGGCTAATCCTTCCTTTGGTGTGTGTTTGCCTCTAGGTCAAGAGAAGGATGGAATATAATGCTGAGCATTATTTGCAACATGCTCCCATTAGGGGGAAAAAAATCAGAGCAAAACATATTTTTATATCCAAACCATCTTTAATTTTCTGAGAATTACCTTGTCTGTCTTTTAAAATTCTCATCTTGAGAAATTTTGAGAGTGACTTCATTCTTTTACTCTGTAGCTGTTCCTTAGAGTAGATACAGGGCTTCCCTGGTGGCTCAGCAGTAAAGAATCTGCCTGCAATGCAGGAGATAACGTGAGATGCTCGTTCAGTTCCTGGGTCTGGAAGATACCCTGGAGGAGGGCATGGCAACCCACTCTGGTACTCTTGCCTAGAGAATCCCATGGACAGAGGAGTCTGGCAGGCTGTAGTCCATAGGGTCACACAGAGTTGGACATGACTGAAGTGACAAGCAACAGGGGCAGAGTAGATATAGTGAATGGATCATGACAGTCGGTTTGTAACACCATGAATGAAAGATTTAAGACCTTTAATCTTGATACTACCACCTGGCGCCAGCAGACAAGCTATATGCTCCTTTACCTGCCCTTGCACTATTCTAAGCTGTTTCCGCCCAAAATAGGAATTTTCTTATAGATAATATCAGCTCCTAATCCAGGAGCAACAGATACACATTCTTATTTCACTTACATATTTTCCAAAGAAAGAAGATATGACATTAAAATATGATTAAATGATTTTTCATATGTGAGACAGCTTTTGAAGCATGGCTTTTAACCTAAAGGTAGATGCTTAGGGAGTTACATTTCTTCAAAATGTTTTTCAGTGAAAGTAACTTGTACGCTCTATTGACACTGCATAATTTCCTTACCACGACAATGGAAAAATGATCATAATTACAAAATTTCAAAATGCTTTTCTCTAGTTTTCCCATGGCTGCTCCTTCATCATTCATTCCATAAACATTCATTCAGAAGATAGTGAACAATATAATACTTAACATTAGAAAATAAAATCTGTGATGCAGGTAGGGATTTTTGTTTGCTTTCTTCATTGACTGGTTACCAGTACCTAAAGAGTTTCTGCGGTTCTTCATACACACACAACAAATATTTGTTGAGAAGTGAATAAAATTGAGAAGTGTAATTGCTAATAGTAGTAGTGTTACTTGCTCAGTCGTGTCCAACTCTTTGTGATTGCAAGGACTGTAGCCCGCCAGGCTTCTTTGCCCATGGGATTCTCCAGACAAGAATACTGGAGTGGATTGCCATTCCCTTCTCCAGAGGATCTTTCTGACGCAGGAATTGAACCCAGGTCTCCTGCATTGCAAGCAGATTCTTTACCGTCTGAGCAAAAGGGAAGATCCTATAATTGCTAATAGCTAAGCATTTTAGATATGAAGAGAAAAATAAGAAAGGATCACAAAACTCAAGAAGCTCACAGTCCTTTCTCCCTCAAGTTACCTTCCAAAACTAACCTTTGTATCTGTAGGAAAACTGGTCAGTCTATGTATTAATAACAGTACTAGAAGATAGTGGGAGTTTGGAATATAACTAGGGGTAGAAAGTGTCTGTGTCCGCTTTAACATCCAGTGTTGTCATTCTATGCAGCAAAAACCTTTCAGTAAATAGCAGCACTAAAATATTTATTTGGTTTAATCTTTTAAAGTTTACTTTGATAAGGAACATAAAATCCAGTTCCAATTGAGAAACTAAAATGTATTTCCTATGTTGCTTCAGTCGGATTATTAAGGCATTTCCAGGAATTCATTTATAATTCTTTTGTTTTCCCATGTAAATGTTTTGTTTGTTTTCTTTCAGCATTTGCTTGTCCCATGAATGATCTGCTCAAGAAACTTATTTTCTTACAAATTAAAAAAAAAATCCTCATTATAAGAATCTATATTTTTAGAAAACTGGCACACACTTTTAATCAATGTATACAGAAGAATAAACATATTTGAAGTGCTTGTAATCAGCTTACTAGGAAGACTGTTAACTCTTTTAGTGACATAGGAAATTACACAGTAATTTACATAGTAAATTTACATTATAAAATAACTATGTAATTTATTCCAGTGCATCAGTTGCCAAAAGGAGCAAATACACCCCAGAGTTCATAACAGCAATTTCTGATGTGGGAGATTTAATGTACTGTTTACAGAAATATTATTATTCTCAAGTATTATGTTTTACATACAGGTTAACATGTAATTTCTCATATGGTGAAATTCACTGGAAAGTTTTGCTAAATTCAATACTCTTCAAAATCATGTTCACATAGACTATCTCTGAGGTTTTAAGCTAATAAAACAACATTCCCACAAACTGTTTGGATCACTGAATTCTGAAAATTAGAGACTTCCTCTCCCAAATGCAAGTATTGTCCTTCCAGTTGGTTCTTAAGGACTTTAGGATGTTCAAAATTAATCAACAAAATTGCCATTTGATAGGTCTGGAAAATTAGAGAACAAAACAATACCATTTCATTATTACATAGTCACTATCTAAATATTAATGTTTTACAGTCTAAATCAGAGAAGGAAAAAAGTCAGTTTTCCTATACACTATTCTTGAAAATAGCATGTGTTTATACATTTGTTGGGGTTTCCCTGTTGGCTCAGAAGGTAACAAATGCGTCTGAAACGCAGAAGACAGCACAGGTTCGATTCCTGGGTTGGGAAGATGCCCTGGAGAGGAGAAGGGAATGGCTACCCAATCCAGTATTCCTGCCTGGAGAATTCTATGGTTGAGGAAAAGAGTGGGACATGAGCAAATAACACTAACTAATCATACATTTACTGGGGCTTCCCACATGACTCAGATGGTGAAGAATCCATCCTCAGAGCAGGAGACCCAGATTTGGTCCCTGGGTTGGAAAGATCCCTTGGAGAAGGGAATGGCAAGCTACTCCAACATTCTTGCCTGGAAAATCCCATGGACATAGGAGCCTGGTGGGTTATAGTTGTTGGGGTCCAAAATAGTCAGATATGACTTAGAGGCTAAATAACAACAACCACATACTTTTGTAGAGTCTACTTTAAAATCAAAGGTGCAGGGGACTCCCATGCTGGTCCAGTGGGAAAGATTTCATGCTCCCAAAGCAAGGAGCCCAGGTTCAACCCCCAGTCAGGGAACTAGATCCCACATGCTGCATCTAACAGTTCACATGCTAGCAATTAAGATTTGGCACAGCCAAATAAATAAATATTTTTAAAAATGAAAGTGAATTTTTTTGTGTGTGTATGTCACTTAATTCTGCTTATGTTAGCAAGTATGAATGTATGCATTAGCGGTGTGTGGACAAAAAATGTGGTTCTTGATTTCTGGATGCGTTCAGGTATACAGATCCAAAATCCCCATTTTATTCTTCAACATTTAGAACCCTCTGGTTTTGCACTGAGGAGTTAATTTAGCTCTTTGACCATATTGTATGCAGCCATTGTCCAGCCTTCCATAAATGTAAACAAAACTGTTTACTTTGTGTTAGGCTTATAATCCTTTGCAATCCAAGAATAGGATCACTGACACAGTCTGCTTACACACCGTCTTCTGTGTGTGGTACTGTCTGATATGACCATATATGAACTGCTGTCCAGACCATCCTGATGATCTAAATTTTCTAGCCTCTAGTCAGCAGACACATGCCCTTATTCGACATTCTCTTGGAGAGTTCAGGAATCAAAGGAACATGAATTTGGGATTAACCATTAAGCATTTGGAATTAAAAACTAATTGTATAATTTTAAGACACATTTATTCAGTGTCACGATCAGACTACCACATTTAGCAATCAACAGGGTGAGTGCAAAAAAAAAAAGAAAAGAAAACTACATTAAAATCTTTTGTTGGAATGCTTTACACTTTCCACAGAACAGAAATGAAAATAACCTGTTATGCTATCAGTCACAGACAAAATCCTCAAGTTTTTTCACCCACATGAGTATCATATAAAACATGTCTTCTTGTAGCAGCTTGGCCTTGCCGCCACTGTGCTTGGCTGAGTTCACAAATCTGTTGACACCTATAACTCTCCTGCTACTTCTCTGAGTCTTCTCTTCCTACTGTTTGTTTCTTGGCAGTAATTAAATCCTTCTGCCACGGCCATAGCTACTGCTGCTGCTGAAACTGCCACAGCCATCTTGGTTTCATGGTCTGGCAAATTTTTGGCCTCTACCACCACAAGGGCCAGAACTTTTGCCTCCAAAGTTTCCTCCTTTCATGGGTCCAAAATTAAGACTGATTATTGTGCTGGCCAAAATCACTGTAGCTTCTACTACCTCCAAAGCTGCTTCCACTGTTATGAAATTCACTACAGCCACCCCTACGGCCATCTTGCTCTTGCTCTTCAGTCATCAAGTCGTTTCCAGCTCTTCCTGACCCCAGGGACTGCAGCACACCAGGCTTCTCTGTGCCTCACCATCTCCCAGAGTTTGCCCAAGTTCATGTCCATTGCATCAGTGATGCCATCCAACAATCCCACACTCTGTTGCCCTCTTCTACTTCTGCCTTCAATCTTTCCCAGTATCAGGGTCTTTGCCAATGAGTTGGCTCTTGGCATCAGGTGGACAAAGTAGTAAAGCTTCAGCTTCAGCATCAGTTTAAGGCTTGATTTCCTTAAAGATTGGCTGCTTTAATCTCCTTCCAGTTCAAGGGACTCTCAAGAGTCTTCTCCAGCACCACAGTTCAAAAGCATCAATTCTTCAGTGCTCTGCTTTCTTTATGGTCCAGTTCTCACAACCATACATGAAAGACCACAGCCTTGCTATACAGACTTGTGTCAGCAAAGCCATGTCTTTGTTTTTTAATACACTGTCTAGGTTTGTCAAAGCTTTCCTGCTAAGAAGCAATCATCTTCTAATTCCAAGACTACAGTCACCATCTGCAGTGATTTTTGAGCCCAAGAAGAGGAAATCTGTCACTGTATCCATCTTTTCCCCTTCTATTTGCCATGAAGTGATAGGGCTAGATGCCATGATCTTAGGGTTTTTTTATTATTATTATTTAGTTTTAAGCAAGCTTTTTCACTCTTCTCCTTATCAGGAGGTTCTTTACTTAAATCCTCTTTCCTTTCTGCCATTAGAGTGGTATCATCCCCATACTGGAGAAGGAAATGGCAACCCGCTCCAGTATCCTTGCCTGGAGAATCCCAGGGACAGAGGAGACAGGTGGGCTGCCGTCTATGGGGTCGCACAGAGTCCGAGATGACTGAAGCAGGAGCAGCAGCAGCAGCATTCCCATATCTGAGGTTATTGATGTTTCTCCTGGCAATCTTGATTCCAGCTTACAACTCATCCAGTCCAACATTTTTCATGATATGCTCTGTGTATAAGTTAAGTAAGCATGGTGACAATAAACAGCCCTGTTGTACTTCTTCCTCAATCCTGAACCAGTCAATTGCTCCATATAAGGTTCTAACTGTTGCTTCTTGACCGGCATATAGGTTTCTCAGGAGACAGGTAAGATAGTCTGGTATTCCCATTTTTTTAAGAGGTTTCTGCAGTGTGTTATGATCCACCAACAGCTAGTGGAGGTGATGGAATTCCAGTTGAGCTATTTCAAGTCCTAAAAGATGATGCTGTTAAAGTGCTGCACTCAATATGCCAGCAAATTTGGAAAACTCAACAGTGGCCACAGGACTGGAAAAGGTCAGTTTTCATTCCATGTCAAAGAAAGGCAATGCCAAAGAATGTTCAAACTACTTCTAGTAGTTCAACAACTGAACTGAACTGAAGTGAACATAGTCAAAGGCTTAACTGTAGTCAATAAAACAGAGGTAAATATTTTTGTGGATTTCCCTTGCTTTCTCTATGATCCAGCAAATGTTGGCAATTTGATCTTTGGTTCCTCTGCCTTTTCTAAACATAGCTTAGACGTTTAGAAGTTCTCAGTTCATGTAATGTTGAAGCTTAGCATACAGGATTTTGAGCATAACCTTACTGGCATGGGAGATGAGTGCAATTGTACAGTAGTTTGAAAATTCTTTAGTATTGCCCTTCTTGGGAATTGGGATGAAGATTGACCTTTTCCAGTCCTGTGGTCACTGGTGGGTTTTTCAAATTTGCTGACATATTGAGTGCAGTATTTTGACAGCATCACCTTTTAGGATTTTAAATAGTTCTGCCACTATATCTGTCACCAAAGCCAACTTTGCAAAGTGTCCTCCATGACTTAAGCTGCCATCCTCACCAAAATCACCCCTGTGATCACCACCAAAGTTTCCAGAACCATTTCAACCTCTTAGCCTGGATGAAGCACTAGTTGTCTCTTGCTTAGGTCTTTTCTTACTTCAGCTGTGGCCATTCATGGTGTGGTAGTGGGTTCCCCTGGTGGCTCAGAGGGTAAAGAATCTAGCCTCTCTTCTTGCCACTGTCTCAGTCAAAATTTCAATCACTTCAATTTTCTCATACTGTTCAAAAGAATCTCATCTGTTGATTTTTCTTTTTATTTCCACTACTAAAATCTTTTGTGCAGCAAAGAAACCAAAAACAAAATAAGATAACCCACGAACTGGAAGAAAATATTTGCAAATGGTGGAAATAACAAGAGATTAAGTTCCAAAATATACAAACTGCACATACAGCTTAACATAAAAAAAAAACAACACACAAATAGAAGAATGGGCAAAACATCTAGACATTTCTCCAAAGAAAGCATAGAGATGGCCAACAGGCACGTGAAAAAGCACTCAACATCACTAATTATTGGAGAAATGCAAATCAAAACTCCTAGGAAGTATCAGTTCACATAAGTCAGAAAGGTCATCATCAAAAAAAGTTTACAAATAATAAATACTGGAGACGGTATGGAGAAAAACGAATCCTTCTGCAGCGCTGGTGAGAATGTAAATTGGTACAGCCACTATGGAGAACAGTATGAAAGTTCCTTAAAAATCTAAAACTAGAACTACCACTTGCATACTCAGTTGCTTCTGTTGTGTCTGACTCTGCGACCCTATGGACTGTATCCTACCAGGCTCCTCTGTCCATGGGACTCTCTGGGCAAGAATACTGGAGTGGGTTGCTATGCCTTCCTCCAGGGAATCTTACAGACCCAGGAATTGAACCCATATCTCCCGTGTCTCCTGCATTGCAGACAGACTTTACTGCTGAGCCACTGGGGAGCCCCCCAGAACTACCGTATGATCTTGCAATCCCATTACCAGGCATGCATCTGGAGAAAACTCTAATTCGAAAAGGTACATGAACCCTCACACTTACTGTGGCACTATTTACAACAGGCAAGACACAGAAGCAAGCTAAATGTCCACTGACAGACAAATGAATAAAGAAGATGTGGCATATATACACAATGGAATATTAATCAGCCATAAAAAAGAATGAAATACTGCCATTTACAACATGGGTGGATCTAGTGATTATTATACTAAGTGAAGTAAGTCAGATACAGAAAGACAGATATCATATATTGTTTATTATGTGGAATCTAAAAGACAAAAATAATGTGAACTTATTTTCAAAACAGAAACAGACAAATAGACAGAGAAAACAACCTTATGGTTATCAGAGGGGAAGAAGGGGGATAAATTAGGAGTTTGGCTTTAACGTTTAACATATATACACTACTATATATGAAATGTGAAAGTCGCTTAGTCATGTCCACCTCATTGTGACCCCATGGACTATACAGTCCATGGAATTCTCCAGGCCAGAATACTGGAGTGGGTAGCCTTTTCCTTCTCCAGGGCATCTTCCCAACCCAGGAATCAAACCCAGGTCTCAGCACTGCAGGCGGATTCTTTACCAGCTGATTATGAAACAAATAACCAGAAACTGTATAGCACAGGGAATTATACTCAATATTTTGTAATAACCTATAAGGACAAAGAATCTGAAAAACAATTATATATATATAATATACTATATATTCAGTTATATATATATGTTACATATATATATATATCTGAAACTGAATAACTGCTGAATACCTAAAACTAACACAATATTGTAAATCAACTATACTTCAATAAAAATATGATAACCTCTCAGATGATGTTGTTTAGCATTTTTACTGTATAACAAAATCTTTTTCACAGTTAAAATCTAATCACAGTTAATTGGGCTCCATATCTTTGAGAATCTTCTCTTGGTACAGCGCTTGTTGGTTTCATAATTCTTCCACCCACCATGTGTGGCCCTGAATTCATGGCTGCACACACTTCCTCCACAAAGGTGTACAGGACAAGCCCAAAGGATCCAGAGTGCTTGGCATTTACATCTCTCATTACCAGCAGTCCATGAGATCAGAATGGCTTCTCAGACTTTCCTCAGTTGTTTCAAAATTCAAGCCTTGAGTGAAGAGTTCTACAGCTTCTCTGGCTCTTTGGGAGATTCTGACATAGGAGGGCCATTTGGAGGGAGACTTTAAAATGCCTATGTGGCAATGTTCATAGGCAGAGAAGATAACTGCTTCATTTTAAATTCAATTTTTAAAAAATTTAATTAAAAAAATTGAGACCTAGTTTATTTGAACTTTGGAAAGGTTAAGAGGCTCCAAGAATTTGTAATGCATAGTTTCTCCCATCCATTGTTTCCCCTGTCTCAGAATGCAATGTTTCCCATTCTTCTGATATGATGAACTCTTCTGGGATCCAAAGTCACTACAAATGGTGACTGCAGCCATGAAATTAAAAGACGCTTGCTCCTTGGAAGAAAAGTTATGACCAACTTAGACAGCATATTAAAAAGCAGAGACATTACTTTGCCAACAAAGGTCCATCTAGTCAAGGCTATGGTTTTTCCAGTGGTCATGTATGGATGTGAGAGTTGGACTATAAAGAAAGCTGAGTGCAGAAGAATTGATGCTTTTGAACTGTGGTGTTGGAGAAGACTCTTGAGAGTCTCTTGGAATGCAAGGAGATCCAACCAGTCCATCCTAAAGGAGATCAGTTCTGGGTGTTCATTGGAAGGACTGATGTTGAAGCTGAAACTCCAATACTTTGGCCATTGGATGTGAAGAACTGACTAATTTGAAAAGACCCTGATGCTGGGAAAGATTGAAGGCGGGAGGAGAAGGGGACGACAGAGGATGAGATGGTTGGATGGCATCACCAACTCAATGGACATGAGTTTGAGTAAACTCTGGAAGTTGGTAATGGACAGGGACACCTGGCATGCTACAAGCCATCGAGCCGCAAAGAGTCAGACATGATTGAGTGACTGAACTGAACTGAGGCTTTGGGGACTTCCCAGGTGGTGCTAGTGGTAAAGAATCCACCTGTCAATGCAGGTAGATATAATAGACGTGGGTTTGATCCCTGGATTGTGATGATCCCTAGAGGAAGGCATAGCAACCCACTCCAGTATTCTTACCTGGAGAATCCCATGGACAGAGAAGCCTGGCAGTCTACAGTCCATAAGGTTGCAAAAAGTTGGACATGACTGAAAGTAATTTACATTAAAATGTGAACTTCCAGATTCACTCCTGGTTGAAGAAAACTTGGAATCTCAAGAGAAAATTTCACTTCCAATATCTGAAATATACATGCAAAGGTAGATGTTAGATAGCCAGCTGGCTAACTAAATAGGTGGCTAAGATAAAGAGATACATAGATTAAAATTTCCTGATGCCTCTTAAGTATACATATTACTTACTCAAACTAAAGAAACATAGATCACAGGGGTCAACAGTGGATATTCCATTTATGAAAGCTTGCTGATATCTTCTCTGAATAATTCACTATCATTTAATAAAAGCTGAAGACTACTGTGTCTGCTGATGCATAATACAGGCATCATAGCTGTGGATATTAAATATTTAAAGGCATATTTGTAATATGTTTTAAATAAAAATGTGATTTTTAAAATTTTCTCAGTAATAGTATATCTGACCACAGAACATAAAATTCATTAAACAGGCTTCTATCTTTATGCACATGCTACATTACAATTATAACTAGATCAACAAAGAGCATCTTCAATTTTGAACATTCTCTATGATATAACTGCTTTTCTTTTTGGAATACAACTGGATTTTTTTTAAGGGCAGAGTCTCATTGTTACCGTAATACATGGATGAAAATATATTGCTGGTTTCTTTAATTTTTCTAACAGGGTATGACTTTCTAATTGTCTCTTCTTATCATCATCTAAGAATCTCTTATTTATGTTAGTAGTGGGAGCTATTGCTGATAAGCTACTTGTAATAAATGAGTCAAACAAAAAGGCACGAATTCTACAGATGGTGGAATAATTCAGTGGGATAATCTGCATAAGGAGATTCATATTTTCATAGAAAACATTTTAATTTAATGCTGAGCTTTGATCACTAGCTTACTGAACATCCTTAATTTTTTTCATCTAGTTCCCACCTTCTTTTTAATTAAAAATTGCACTGTGATTAGTGATTAATCTTTCCAAGTAGCAACATGATTATATTATGCTATGTTATATGGCCCAGATTTTCCATTGTTGTAATTTTATTCAGATATATAGCTTTATGTCACCTGCTCTCTTAGTAAAATACTGTTCAATGTAAAGGAAAGCAAACAATTCAATGTTAGCTTGCATTTTATTCATTTGAAAAGAATGCACAGACTTACTGGTCAGGCATGTAATGGGTTAGAAGTCACTACATTCTAACAGTAAGAAAGCAGATTAACAAACTGAAAATATCAATGCTTTTTAGACCTGTCTGAGACCTGAAGTCATAGGACAAACTGCTGCTCCCCGCCCCAAAACTGGAGAAACAGACAAGAGGACACTGAGATTAACAGCTCACTGGGCAGAAATGCGAAAGCTAAACTCAGTCACTGAATATCTGAGAAAAATATTGTGCTTCCAGCTGATGGAGGGGAAAAGAAGCCACTCTGAACGACAAGATAGCCTTCTGTTCATCTTAAGGAGGCCTGCCCTCAGGAGAAACTATTTTAGCAAACCGTTAACTATGGGGGTTGCAGTGCCTAACCTAACTGGAGGAAGGGAAATACCCAATTCCAGTTATTTCAAGCTTTTCATGTGGGTCAAGGGACTGACCCTACTCCGGTCCTCTCTAGCCATTCTCTCCCATCTCAGGGGGCCGGTGGGGAGGGACTGCAAGGCACTGGTGAGGGTCACGGTCCAGGGGCACAGACTCACTCAAAGACAAAGCCCCAGTCATGTGACGACAGAATACTTCCTCCCTCCCTACACCTCCCCATCACACTACCAATGACATATTTACTGCAGTGCCTTTTACCCAGTACATCATGTCCACCTTTCAACACAAAATTACAAAACACAACAAAATGCAGTGACACCATGTGAAGAGACTAAGCAAACATGGGAATCAGATATGACAGGAAGGCTGGAATTATCATACTAAGAATTTTTTAAGCTAGATTAATAAGTTAAGGGCATTAATGGGAAAAGTAGACAACAGGCAAGAACAGATGGATAATGAAAGTAAAGAGGTGGAAATTCTAATAAAGAATCAACAAGAAATACTAGAAGTCAAAAATGCAGTATCAGAAATGAAGAATGCCTTTGATGGGTTCATTAGCAGATTAGACGTAGCTGAGGGAAGAATCTCCGAGCTTGAATATATGCCAATAGAAACAAGTGAAAATCAAAGAGAAAAAAAAAGACTGAAACAAATAGGACATAATATCTAGGAATTATGGGACAACCACATGAAAAGGCAAAACATAAATGCAATAGGAATACCAGAAAGAAAAGGAACAGAAGTGCCATCTGAATCAACGATGACTGAGAATTTCCTCAAATTAATGTCAGACACCATATCATAGATTTAGGAAGTTCACAGAACACCAAGTAGGAAAAAAGTCCCATAAAAACCTATATCTGAGCATATCATACTCAAACTTCAGAAAATAAAAAGTAAATAAAAGATCTTGAAAGAAGACAGAGGAATAAAAAACCTCAGAAACCATGCAGGCAAGAAGACAGTGGGGTGAAATATTTAAAGTGTTGAGAGTGAAAATTCACCAAACTAGAATGCTAAGCTCTGTGAAATTACTGTTCATAAGTGAAGGAGAAATAAAGACTTGTTGCCAGTAGATCTGTCTTATAAGAAATCTTAAGAGAAGTTCCTCAGAGAGAAGGAAAACGATATAAATCACAAACTCAGGTCAACCAAAAGGAAGGCAAGAGGGAAGGAAAAAGAAAAAGTAAAACAAAAAGTTTCATTTTTCTTCTTATTGATCTAGTAAAGAGCAATTGGTTCAAATAATAGCATAAATAAGAGTATGTGTGTATATATGTAAATATATACACACACATACTCTATGCTTGTATGATTGCTAGGATGCTAAGTTGATTCACTCGTGTCTGACTATTTGTGACCCTATGGACTGTAGGCCACCAGGCTCCTCTGTCCCTGCGATTCTCCAGACAAGAATACTGGATTGGCTTAACATGCCCTGCTCTAGGGGATCTTCTCAACCCAGGGAGCAAACCTGCATCTCTTGAGTCTCCTGCATTGGCAAGCAGATTCTTTACCACTAGCAAAATCTGAGAAGCCCATATATACTCTGCAGGCTTATGTGTCCTTACATACAGGTAGAATAAATGATGGTCATGATACAAGGGATGCCTATCTATGGGTGTGCTCAGCTGTGTGTGACTCTTTGTGACTCTATGAGCTGGAGCCTGCCAGGCTCCTCTGTCCATTAAATTCTCCAGGCAAGAATACTGGAGTGGGTTGCCATTTCCTTCTCCGGGAGATCTTATTGACAGGGATCAAACCCAGTATAATGTTATTATAATGCAGTATAATGAAGAAAAGTGAAAGTCGCTCAGGTATGTCTGACTCTTTGCAACCCCATGGACTATACAATCCATGGAATTCTCCAGGCCAGAATACTGGAGAGGGTAGCCTTTCCCTTCTCCAGGGGATCTTTCTAACCTAGGGATCGAACCCAGGTTTCTCGCATTGCAGGCAAACCAGCTGAGCCACAAGGGAAGCCTTTGATATGGGAAGTCCTTGATAAGGGAAGCCACAAAGGAAGCCCTTGATAATGAAGAAAGAGAGACCTAAAATCAATAATCTAAGTTATACTATAGGAACCTAGAAAAAAGCAAATTAAATCCAAAGTGTGTAGAGAAAATAAATCACAAAAATCAGAATAGAAATCAATGAAATTGAAAACAGGAAATCAATAGAGAAAATCAATAAAACCAAAAGCTCATTCTTTGAAAAGATCAATTAAATTGATAAGCCTCTCTCCAAGCTAAGAAGAAAGAAGACAAAAATTACTAATATCAAAAATGAAAGCGGGGCCATCACTATAGATCTCATACATATTAAAAAATAATAAAGGGATGCAGTGAATAACTAACCCTATACCTGTAAATTTGATAGCCTAGATGAAATGGACCAAATCCTTGAAAGACAAAATCTGCCAAAACTCACTCAAAAACAAATATATAATCAACATAAGCCTATATTTATTAAAGAAATTGAATCAATAGCAAATAACCTTCCAAAATTGTGAACACCAGGCCTAAATGGGTTCACTGGTAAATTTTACCAAACATTTAAAGAAGAAATTATGTCATTTCTCTACAATCTTTTCCAGAAGATAGAAGCAGAGAGAATACTTCCTAACCTATTCCATGAGGCCAGAATTACTCTAATATCATAACCAGAAAAAGACATTACAAGAAGACTATAGAACAATATCTCTCATGAACAAAGTTCATGCAAAAATCCTCAACAAAACTTTAGCAAATTGAATTAAACAATGTATAAAAAGAAGTATACACCACAACAAAGTCCATAGTGGACTTATCCTAATTATACAAGACTGGTTCTACAGCATTCAAGAATAAGAAAACTCAGTATTGTCCATCTGTCAGTTCTCCCCATCTTGATCTAAAATGTTCAGTGCAAGGTCAATCAAAATCCCAGAAAGTTATTTTTCGGATAAGGACAGGATTTTTATAAAATTACTGGGAAGAAGCAAAAGACCCAGAATAGGCAGTTCAGTATGGGAGAAGAAGAACAAAATCAGAGGACTGACACTACCCATCTTCAAGAAGAATAACGGTCTTAAGATGTACTATAAAGCAGTAGGTCAAGTACTCAGGACAGTAATCAATTCAGTGCTGCCGTGGCAAAAACCAGGCAAAGAGATCTGTCAAATGGGAATTCAAAATGGTACGAATGCTTTAAAGGATGGTGTGGCAGTTTCTTGTGAAATTAAACATATTCTTACCATACCATCCAGCAGTGGTGTTCTTTGGTATTTATCCTAGTGAATTAAAAATTTATGTCCACACAAAAAGCTGCACGATGATGTTCATAGTTTATTCATAGTTGCCAAAACTTGGAAGCAACCAAGATGTCTTTTAGTAGGTGAATGAATAAACAGACTATGATGCATCTGGGCAATGGAATATTATTTAATGCCAAACAGAAATGAGCGATCAAGCCATGAAAAGGCTAGAGGATAGTTAAATGCAGATTATGGAAGGACAAGGTACATAATGTATGATTCCAACTATGTGACATTCTTGACAAGGTAAAACTATGAAGACATTAAAAAATCAGTGGTTGCCAGGGGTTGATGGGGCCCTGTAGGAAGGGATGAATAGGCAGAGCATAGAGGAGTTTTAGGGCAGTAAACTATTATATATGATGTTATTGCCATGATGAATCCATAGCATTATACATATGTCTAGACTAGAATGTACATCAAGAGCGAACCCTACTGTAAACTTTGGACCCTGGAGGCGCACTGATTGTCACAAATGTATTGCTGTGGTCGAGATCAATAGTGGGGTAGTTTATGTACATATGGGAACAGGAAATATATGGTAACTCTCTGTAATTTCCACTAAATTTTGTTGTGAACTTAAAACTTCTTTAAAAAATAAAGTCTATTAAATATTTTTAAAAAACACATCAAAGTTTCTATAGAGCATACATACCTCACTGGTTTGTTTCCATAAAAGAAATATGCAATGTGCTAAAAATTTGCTTCTTATACATATGTGTATTAATTTACTCAACAATCGCTATTTACTTTGGATGACAATCTTTACACACAATAAATGAAACTCCTCTAACTTAATAGCAACAACATTCACTGAATTCTTCCCCTCACATTGTTTTTCAATGTAGGCTGATGATATAAAATCCAAGGAGAATCCCTAGCCTATAAAATAGATGCTAAGCCGAACAAGGATGACAGAAGTAAAAATCTCAGGTCTCTGCTGCAGTGACAAAAATGCTTAAGGCTCACTCAAATCCTAATACGAAGCAAGACAAATTTCTGAACAGTGTCCTATGGTTCTGATCCGTTTGTTTTGCATGGCCTCCTCTACTTATCTTTGAGGGAATTCCCAACGGCTCAGTGGGTAAAGAATTGACCTGCAAAGCAGGAGACACACGAGACATGGGTTCAATTTCTGGGTCGGGAAGATCCCCTGGAGGAGGGCATGACAACCCACTCCAGTATTCTTACTTGGAAAATCCCATGGACAGAGGAGCCTGGCGGGCTACAGTCCAAAGCATCGCAAGGAGTCAGACATGACTGAGCAACTAAGTGCTGATATAGGTGACTTGTAAGTAAAAGAAACTTACTTCTCACAGTTCTGTATGCTGGGAGGCCAAGATCAGAGGGTCAGCACAGTCAGGTTCTGGGGAGGACCCTCTTTCAGTTTGTAGACTGTTGCCATCTTGCATCCTCACATTGCAGAGCCCCCAGAGGAAGGAATCAAGCCCTCTAGTGTCTTTTTAGGGACACATCTCTCACATGAGAACAACTCATCTAATCCTAATTGCCTTCAAAAGGTCCTACCTTCTAGTATCATTATATCATGGGGTACAGTTTCAACATGTGGATTTGGGGGACATAAACAGCTCATAACAATCAGCAAAATATCACTATCTTGCTTGTTATAGTTATTGTCCAACTGTATACTTAAGATTTGGGAGATCTTATTTCTATTCTGTTTGTTGCCTTTTTTTTTTTTTTTTTGGCATGCAGAACTTAATGAATCAGTGAAAAGCATAAATTATCTCATATTCCTATGTGGGAACTGGGAATTAATAGAGAAATAGATTGAGGAGGATTCGGAAATTAGTTTTCACCATAACAAGAAACAAAGAATACATTAAAGGAAGTAAAATCCTACCACTATACCTAGAAGCAATAAACCCTGACCTGGATCCACAGAGAGCAGCTGCTTATATTTCAAATGAGAAAGCTGTCTTTTGATCTCTGTAGAAGGTATATCTTTTGACCTCAGTAGGATATGTTTCAGCAGGAAGGTTCAGACAGGTAGGTGTTCAGATCTGAATAGCAAGTTATTTATCTTCTGCCAGTTTACAAGATAGAACTATGGTTCTCAAATTTTAATGTGCATTAGAATAATGTGGCGGATTTATTAAAACCAGGTTACTGACCCCCTAGCAGATCTTGATTCAGTAGGTACAGGGTGGGGCTTGGCTTTCTAGAAAGTTTCCAGGGGATGGTGATGCTGGTGAAGGACCACATATTGAGAACCATGGGTAGAATGTACTTTAAATTTAACATATATATATCCTCACAGTGTACTAATTTGTTATTTGTATACCAACAGATTTCCTCTTTCCCACTCTATATAGGTCGCTCTTTAAGTGTGAATTAGTTTTTGTTTTTTTTAATGGATTTGTCCTATAAGGACAGTAACTCTTGTATAAGAATATATATACACACACCAACGGAGGCCTGAATTTGAAGTGAGGAAGTTTGAATCTCAGTTTTTTCACTTTTCTGTCCTTAGTGACTTGAGACAATCAATCACTATCAGAGGCTCACTCTCTTTCTCCATAAAATGAGGATGATACCCATCTCCCAAAGTTGTTATGAGAGTTACATGTGAGGAGGCATGTGAAAGTGTCTTGAAAACAGCAAAGCACTCTGCAAAGTTAACTGTTTGTTATTATTGGTCTTTTATTGATTTGAGATTGACTCCTTATCTCTAAAACTCCTAACATAGAAAAGACTCATCATAGTGGGTGAGTTTTGTCAACTGACCACAGTAAACAGTCCAAGAGTATTTGTAGACGGAGGGATAAACTGAGACAGATTCAGTTCCTTGAAAGATATCTTGCAATATAGAGATAGATTAACTGAGAGAACTCTACTTTTCATTTGCAATGGCAAGCTAAGAAAAATTAATTGAATACAATTGAATAAATATTTATTAAGTACCTATGCTGTATCGAATGCCATGATTAACCATCCCTTCTTCATATTTTAAGTCTTTTTAAATACCAAACACCAAATGAATTAGCCATTTGAGATTCAATTGAATTTTGAAAACAGGCCCAACAAAATGAGAATTTAGCTTACAAAACTCTGCTTTGAATTTGTTCAGTATGAATTATCATACACTGTACTAGCAACATTAAATGTCTAATTCTAACTTGGTGGTCTAAGCAAAGAATGTGTGGGTGTATGTCAGTCACTCAGTCGTGTCTGACTCTTTGCAATCCCATGGACTGTAGCCGGCCAGGCTTCTCTGTCCAGAGAATTCTCCAGGCAAGAATACTGGAGTGGATTGCCGTCCCGTTCTCCAAAGCAAAGAATAAGTGAAACATTAAAATAAAATTGCAAAGCAAAATAAATCTAGCAATACAAATGTTTATTAGCTCATTTCTGTATATTTTTAAAATCTATTGTACATGTATGACATATATGGAGTAATGAAAAACATACCTGTTTTATATATACTTATATATACACCAATTTTATTTTTTATATATACATGTATTTGTTGTTGCTGTTCAGTTGCTAAATTGTGTTCAATTCTTTTGTGACATTGTGGACTGTAGCCCTCCAGGCTCCTCTGTCCATGGGATTTCCCTGGAAACAGCACTGGAGTGGGTTGCCATTTCCTCCTGCAGGGGATCTTCCTGACCCAGGGATTGAACTTGTGTCTCCAGAATTAGCAGGAGGATTCTTTACCACTGGGCCACCAGAGGAAGCTATATATGTGTATATATATCAGTCAATAGAGGTTATCTTTGAGGGGAAGAATAAAAAGAAAATTTAACATTGTACTTTGTAAATTTATGCATTGTGTATATCTTACAGAAATATGCATATAAACAGGAATTTTTACCGAGAACATTATAAGTAAATAATTTAAATATGTATATTTAAATTATTATGTATTATATATAATAATTTGAACCCCCAGTACACTTACAGGGGGCTCAAGGAAGAAACCTCTGTAAGTATACTGACAGCATATTTTTTTTTTTTTCAATTTCTCCTTTATTTATTTATTTATTTATTTTTTCCCAGTGGGTTTTGTCATACATTGATATGAATCAGCCATGGATTTACATGTGTTCCCCATCCCGATCCCCCCTCCCACCTCCCTCTCCACCCGATTCCTCTGGGTCTTCCCAGTGCACCAGGCCTGAGCACTTGTCTCATGCATCCCACCTGGGCTGGTGATCTGTTTCACCATAGATAATATACACAGCATATTTTATATATATATATATGTATGAATTCAAGAAATTCAAATTCAAAGCAGAGCTGTGTAGGCTAAAGGCTAAATTCTCATTTTGCTAGACCTGTTTTCAAAATGCAGCTGGGTCTCAAATGGGTAATTCATTTGGTGTTTGGTATTTAAAGTAACTTAAAATATGAAGAAGGGATGGTTAATTGTGGCATTTGATACAGTATTGGTACTTAAAAACTACTTATTCAATTGGGTTCAATATATGTATGTATTATAAGCGTACCAGGATCTCTTGCTTGAGAAGCAGCATTCTCTCACATGATTCCTTATGAAGGAATCATAAGACTCCCGGTCCTGTCTAACACAGAATCCCAATGCAGTTCCATTAACTCACCAGTTCACACAATCAGTTCCTGTGTTCGGTGTCAAAATATACCACCCCCCGAGCCCTGGGCGGCCCTTCGAGCGGTCAGTGGGAGTGATGTCTCTCATCAAGAAAAATTTTCCCTGCAGGTTTCTTTCCTCTCATTTACTTCCCACTGATTCTCAGAGAGGTGATTCCGCAGGAAAAATAAAGTTGCTGCTTAATCAGTTCCCTTGATTTCTTTCTGAAATCTATAAGAAGATAGTGTTGCAATAACACTGTCTTTGGGGTGCCTTTAGAAACTTCCAGCACTTTGCTGACAAGCCTTGTCTGAGCAGACTCCACACTAGGCTCTAGATCTGGGTAAAGAAGTGAAACAGAAAAGGAGGTGGACACTCTGTCTCCATGCCTAGAACATACAACCAGGAGGAAGGAGCGAAACATTTGAGTCTAAGAAGAGAAATCAAAATCGGGTGTAAGGCAGCTTGAAAAGGAGCACAGGAATTAACGAGGGTGAAGAAAAGGAAGAATAATTGGATCCTTTTTTCTTGCAGAAAAGATATATTAAAAGGTTTGAAGGTCAGTGAACATAGCTCTGAAATTTAAATTGTAACATAAAATTGAAAAAAATGCCCAGTGTCTACAGCCATCCTAAGGGATAGGATTTTATCACCCACAGAATACTTAAGTAGAGCCAGCTTCCAGTAGGCTCTCCCCACCTCCCAGCTGACTCAGTTAACGATTATATTCTAGTCACAGTTCCTCTGAATGTCTGTCTCCATTCTAGACCACAAATTGTCCAAAGGCAGAAATCCAGCTCTTTATGTCGGTTTTGCAGTGATGGCTATTATCACCCAGACTTCATAGATATATTGAGTAAATGAATGAGAATCTGGGTTTTCTTTTTTGAAAATATTCCTGAAGACTACTGAAATGTGTTCAAAGTTCTTTCAGAAAAACCTTACATGCTATTACATCAGACCCTATATTTTTCAGTTGCTATTATTTATAATTCTATATATTCTATTCTCACAATTTCATTCTTTCATTTCTTTTATAAGAAACCCTAATACATCTCTTCTTTTCATTTTTTTCTATGATTTATTTCCAAACTCACCTTCTTATTCTTAAATTGTGCTTCTTAATTGCCAATGCGGTAAAATTTACCAGTCCCTTTACTTTGTTCCTACTTTATTTTAAAACAAACAAACAAAAAAACGAAATTGAAGAAACCTCATCAAGGGAGCAGCTGAGAATGGAACTCTGAAAGAAGATTGCAGCCAACAGGTCTTTTTTTTCTGAGCCAGAGAAAATCACTGTGATTTTGCTTTTCTTTTTGTCACTCCTTTTCTACACATTGACTGTCACTGCAGCAGGTAATAGAAAGGAAGGGGGAAATCATTTTAGGACAAGCCTGGCAGCAAGATTTGGGGCATGGAGGAATTCCAGACCAGCCCATCACCACAGAAGTAACCGGCGGGAGACAAGGAAAGAGCAATTGAGGGCCAGTCCAGGCAAGAAATTAGGCCTAATAAGTAGATGCCATATCGAAGTCCAGTTAATTCAGAATGGAATCTGGGGCAAGAAGACAAAAGCTGTTAGAGTAAATAAATTAATATTATGGAAAATTATGCCACACAGATACAAATTTCCCATCTCAATATCAAACAGCAATTAATCTTTGAGCCTAAATCATACCTCCTTGTGGCATTGTCTCACTTGACAACCCCCAAGTGATGGTAATGTGTGTGTGTGTTGTTTTTTTCCCTGAACTGTTCTAATTTTCAGAAATGCAACTCCTGTCACTTAGCCGCCAATTACTATACGTTGCGTTGAGGTTGCTTATCTCAAACCTGTGTTTTTCTCTCGGTATTAGGAATGAAACAGCATCCAGCCATCACCACTAATCTTTCCTACTTTTTTTCTTTAACGAATTGATCCACATGTTTTTGTCTATACTATCCCAGGTCTAACTAAAACATGCAAAAGTATTTAGGAAAGTATGACAGGCATGCCTTACGTCTGCAATGTTCTGAAATATTAACAAATAAATGCCACAATATACTCTTAATTGTCCAATTTTTGCCCTATAGACATATCACCTATGTAATTCAGTCACATTAAAATGTAAGTGAGGCAAGTATAAGAGACTTTTGTGAAATCTAAGAAGGTATGCTCTGACACTCAAAGGATGCAAAATTAAACTGGGATATGAATATGGTGTTGCTCTCTTCTGCTGAGTTATAAATTGCTTTTTGAAATGTCTTCACTGATCATCTCATATAATAAATATAAAATTACTGTGATAATAGTTATCATGATATAACCATACAATGATTCCAAAACATTCATATGACTAACACAGTTAGACCATCTCAAATCAAGTTCAAAAGATAAAGCCTCCATTCTCTGGTACCTTGCACACTCTACAAAACTGATAAGAAGTGACACATGTCATTGGTACATGGAAGGTGTTCATAATAAATATGTTGTCGACCAGCCCCAAACACTCTCATATCACTATTTTAATTCCTTCACACTCTTAATACTATCTGAAATTACTGTGCTCTCTTTTGACTGTCTTTTCCTTCCCACTAAACTGTAAGCTCTATATGTGCAAAGGGCATCTCTGTCTTCTTCATTGCCAAATCTTCAACACCCAGAAAAGTAGCAGTTAGTTCAGGTCAGTTCAGTTCAGCTGCTCAGTCGGGTCAGACTCCTTGTGACCCCACAGACTGCAGCACACGAGGCCTCCCTGTCCATGACCAACTCCCGGAGTTTACTCAAACTCATGTCTATTGAGTCGATGATCCATCCAACCATCTCATCCTCTGTCTTCTCCTTCTCCTCTCGTCTTCAATCTTACCCAGCATCAGGGTCTTTTCAAATGAGTCAGCTCTTCGCATCAGGTGGCCAAAGTACTGGAGTTTCAGCTTCAACATCAGTCCTTCCAATAAACATTCAGGGCTGATCTCCTTTAGGATGGACTGGTTGGATCTCCTTGCAGTCCAAGGGACTCTCAAGAGTCTTCTCCAACACCACAGTTCAAAAGCATCAATTCTTTAGCACTCAGCTTTCTTCACAGTCCATCCATCCATGACAACTGGAAAAACCATAGCCTTGACTAGACAGACTTTTGTTGGCAAAGTAATGTCTCTGCTTTTTAATATGCTGTCTGAAAGTGAAAGTGAAGTCGCTCAGTCGTGTCCGACTCTTCACAATCCCATGGACTGTAGCCTACCAGGTTCCTCCGTCAATGGGATTTTCCAGACAAGAATACTGGAGTGGGTTGCCATTTCCTTCTCCAGGAGATCTTCCCAACCCAGGGATTGAACCCGGGTCTCCCACATTGTAGGCAGACGCTTTACCACCTGAGCCAAAATGCTGTATAGGTTGATCATAACTTTTCTTCCAAAGAGTAAACATCTTTTAATTTCATGGCTGCGGTCACCATCTGCAGTGATTTTGGAGCCCAAAACTAAAGTCTGCACTGTTTCCACTGTTTCTTCATCTATTTGCCATGAAGCAATGGGACTGGATGCCATGATCTTAGTTTTCCGAATGTTGAGTTTTAAGCCAACTTTTTCACTCTCCTCTTTCACTTTCATCAAGAGGCTCTTCAGTTCTTCTTCACTCTCTGCCATAAAAGTGGTGTCAGCTGCATATCTGAGGTTATTGATATTTCTCCCAGCAATCTTGATTCTAGCTTGTGCTTCATCCAGCCCAGCGTTTCTCATGATGTACTCTGCATATAAGTTAAATAAGCCTGTATATACGGTACATCATATATACACCTGTATACACGGTGACAATATACAGCCTTGACGTACTCCTTTTCCTATTTGGAACCAGTCTGTTGTTCCATGTCCAGTTCTAACTGTTGCTTCCTGACCTGCATAAACATTTCACAAGAGGCAGGTCAAGTGGTCTTATATTCCCATCTCTTGAAGAATCTTCCACAGTTTATTGTGATCCACACAGTTAAAGGCTTCGGCATAGTCAATAAAGAAAAAATAGATGTTTTTCTGAAATTCTTGCTTTTTTGATGATCCAGCGGATGTTGGCAATTTGACCTCTGGTTCCTCTGCCTTTTCTAAAACTAGCTTGAACATCTGGAAGTGCATGGTTCACATATTGTTGAAGCCTGGCTTGGAGAATTTTGAGCACTACTTTACTAGCGTGTGAGATGAGTGCAATTGTGCGGTAGTTTGAGCATTCTTTGGCATTGCCTTTCTTAGGAACTGGAATGAAAACTGATCTTTTCCAGTCCTGTGGCCACTGCTGAGTTTTCCAAATTGGTTGGCATACTGAGTGCAGCACTTTCACAGCATCATCTTTTAGGATTTGAATTAGCTGAGCTGGAATTCCATCACCTCCACTAGCTTTGTTCATAGTGATGCTTCCTATGGCCCACATGACTTCACATTCCAGGATATCTGGCTCTAAGTGATTGATCACACCATCGTGATTATCTGGGTTATGAAGATCTTTTTTGTACCGTTCTTCAGTGTATTCTTGTAGGTGTTCAATAAATGTCTATTAAATTGAAAAAAGTATTGTTGATTCTGACTACACAATATAAAGTTCTATAATACCATAGTCTTAACAGAGCTTGTGAAATTAAAACCTTGGTAGAAGAAATAAGGTAAGCGCCTGATTAACACAGAAAGATACTAAAAGATTTAAAAATAAGTAAGCCATAAACTTGTTTACAAAAACTGGAAATATTTTCCAGAAGAGGATAATACAACTTCTCAAAGATCAACATGAAGATTTCAGCTATTTACCCAGTCTATATAGAATTGTCCTCAGTTTCATGGCTTCTATGGAGAAGGAAATGGCAACACACTTCAGTATTCTTGCCTGGAGAATTGTGTGGACAGAGGAATCCGGTGTGCTACAGTCCATGGGGTCCCAAAGAGTCGGACACACTGAGCGACTAACGCTTTCACATTCACTTTCCAGGTGTGTTATGCCCACCAGCGTTGTTGCTGTTGTTTAGTCGCTCAGTCGTGTCCGACTCTTTGCAATTGCACGGACTGCAGAATGCCAGGCTTCCCTGTCCTTCACCATCTCCCAGAGTTTGCTCAAACTCATGTCCACTGAGTCAGTGATGCCATCCAGTCATCTCATCCTCTGTCGTCCCCTTCTCCTCCTGCCTTCAGTCTTTCCCAGTATCAGGTTCTTTTCTAATGAGTCCACCCTTCGCATCAGGTGGCCAAAGTACTGGAGCTTCAGCTTCAGCATCAGTCCTTCCAATGAATATTCAGGATTGATTTCCTTTAGGATGGACTGGTTGGATCTCCTTGTAGTCCAAGGGACTCTCAAGAGTCTTCTCCAACACCACATCTCGAAAGCATCAATTCTTTGGCACTCAACCTTCTTTATGGTCCAACTCTCACATCCATACATGACTACTGGAAAAACCATAGCTTTGACTAGACAGGCCTTTGTCAGCAAAGTAACTTATATGCTTTTTAATATGCTGTCTAGGTTGGCCATAGCTTTTCTTCCAAGGAGCAAGCTTCTTTTAATTTCATGGCTGTAGTCACCATCTGCAGTGATTTTGGAGCCCAAGAAAATAAATTCTCACTGTTTCCATTGTTTCCCCATATATTTGCCATGAAGGGATGGGACCAGATGCCATGATCTTAGTTTTCTGAATGTTGAGTTTTAAGCCAAGTTTTTCACTCTCCTCTTTCGCTTTCATCAAGAGGCTCTTTAGTTCTTCACTTTCTGCCATAAGGGTGCTGTCATCTGCATATCTGAGGTTACTGATATTTCTCCCAGCAATCTTAATTTCAGCTTGTGCTTCACCCAGCCTAGCATTTTGCATGATGTACTCTGCTTATAAGTTAAATAGCCGGGTGACAATATGCACCCTTGAGGTATTCCTTTCCCAATTTGGAACCAGTCTATTGTCCCATGTCCGTTTCCAACAGTCACTTATTGATCTGCATATAGGTTTCCCAGGAGGCAGGTAAGGTGGCCTGGTGTTCCCATCTTTTTAAGAATTTTCCACAGTTTGTTGTATCCACATAGTCAAAGGCTTTAGCATAGTCAATAAGACAGAAGAAGATATGGTTGTTCAAAATTATCTTTACAATTAGGTTATATAGTTAGCCCTCCACAGGTTTCACATCTTTGGATACAAAGAACTACAGATCAAAAATATTTTTTGAAAAAGAAAGGAAAAAACCCAGAAACTTCTGTAAAGCAAAACTTGAATTTGCCATATGTCAGTAACTATTTCCATAGCATGTACATTGTATTAAGTATTACAAAAGATGATTTAAAGTACAAGAGAGGATGGGCATAGGTTATATGCAAATACTACATTACTTTAATAAGGGACTTGAGCATCTCTTGATTTTGGTATCTGATAGGGTCCTGGAACCAACCTCCAAAAAATACTAAGGAACATAATTCCACTGCTCACACAATTATCCATAATAGAGTTTTAGCAATCTGCTTTGCCTTTTGAAGTTCATCCTTCTGTGTTATCTCCTTGACTAATACACATCATAGGAGAACCTCACAAAGGACAATATATCACACACTGTTCCCTACTGCACATTATGTGTAAGAGTGTAAATCAGGGCAGCCACACTAGAGATCAACAAGGCGCCATCTAGGATAGATGGAGATAATCATGTCCTAAGTCTTCTGGGGCAACCAAGCTGTGCATGAGAAGGCACAAAGGAGAAAACTCTTTGCAGCTTCATCAATAAAAGCAAAAAATTAAAAATATGCTCAAGTTTCATTGACTTGAAAATGGATAGATATATTATGATATATTCACACAAAGGAAAATTTCACATCAGTCAAAAATTAATTATAGGTGTATCTGTTCACGTGGATAAATTGCAAAAACACAATTCTGAATGAAAAAAAACAAAGTTAGGTATAATATGCTTCTTCACCAAATGGGGACTTGCTCAAAGGTACATAATCCTACAAATATGTAAAAAAGAAAAAAAAACCACCTCTCAGGTACTGCTATTCACACTAACTTTCTCCTGTGACCAAGTGACCTTGTTGTTGGCCAAGGGTAGGGGGGTGGGTGGAGGAACTAGATATCATTTTATTGGAGAATTTCTCTTCCTTAAGTAACCTAGAAAGCAAAATATTAACAGAGCGAAAAGGATAGAGAGAGTAAGAAAGAAACAGCAAAAGGTAGAGGGAGGGATTAAGAAAATAAATGTCTCCAACCAGAATCAAGCCCATCACTGAGAAAATGTTAATAATCATTTTCACTAAGAAAAACACAGATGCTTTGAACTTGCAGGTGGTATTAACTAACATCACAGTTAATTGTTCCACCCTGCTCTTTCCTCTGCTTGTTCTGAAGAAGTACTAAAAGATATGAACTAACTCTGAAGAGTTGGTTAACTACCTTTAATGTCTCTGTTAATCCACTAGTTAGATGTGACATTTTATTTGAAAAGGGAAAGAAAGGCTCTTTTTGCAACAAAGGAGTGTTTCTCAAGATTTTCAGTGTTTTAAAATAAATACATAGAATTTGAATAATTTAAGAACTTTGGTGTCAGTCTACAAAAAGCTTAAAAGCACAGGTAAAAATAATTGTGGTTAGCCTGCTCACAGTTTCCTCTTAAGTGGGATTATTAATTATTAAACTACTCTGTACCAAACTAGTTATTTTGAGTTGTTTTGACTCAGTTTTGTAGCCATGTTCTCTGTGGTGATGTTCAGTTCTTTTTAAACTCTACTTTATAATAATCTATCTTTCCTTTCATGAAGTTCAGATTTACCCTAAGGAATTTAGAGGACATTTGCACATACTCAGTTCATTCCGTAATGCAGCAGTCATCCTGTCTCCCGGCTCATTTGCTTATTACAAAGGAACAGGTGTAATGGGAAAGGTGATAAGGGTAGGCAGGACAATTGACTCTTTTTAAATTTCATACTTCAAGTGGATGTTAGCACACCTAATTTCTGCATTAAAACAAAGGCATATACTTGTAACATCACCATGACACTTATGCCTGGAAATGACAAGGTAACAAGACAAATGTTTTCTCCAAAAGGAAGTCCTCATTTTAGAAAATGAGAGGACTTTAGAAGTCAATCTTAAAAAAAAAAAAAGAAGAAGTCAATCTTAGTCCAACTCCCACGGAATGAGACTTCTTAGATAGATGATATTCTGGACTGTTTGAACATGTGAAGTATGGCTAGTTTTTCCCTAGTAGAAACACCCGATTCCTTCACTAGAAAAGTCTTATTGCCCTAAAAGTCTTCCTTACATCAAGCTCCAGTCTGTTTCCCTGTAATTCACACCCTTGATTCTCTCTCTGCACTTGGGAACAACCTAGTACAAAACTCCTACTTCCAAGGGCTTGGTGGCCCTCAAAATAATTCATGACAATTTCCTTTTCTTTCTCTAATCTTCCCTACTTTAGGGTATCTATGGTCAACTTCTGTCAACAGTTCCTCCTGGGAGACAATACACAGAACCTCCATTACCCTGACTGCCCACACATCAGACTACAGAACTTCCGTCTAACATTCAGGAGAGCAGTGAAAATTCCGAAACTTTAGAATCAGAGAGAGCTTGCCTGAGATCTCAGCTTCACTGCATTTTTGCTATGTCACTGCGTAGGATGACATTGGCCACTCTAGTCCTCCTTTATTGAACTTCCTTTTCCAATTACCAGTACCTAAACCATCCATCCCCAACTCCAGGAGTTCAGAAGCCGGCTTTGTCTGCTAGCCCAGAGTTAGAAGTACCTCAGAATTTACATCCCCTCAGAATGAGCCTCCACAGAGAACTGCTCAGTGAGGGAGTATGAAGACCTGAGTTCCCCAGCCAAAGAGCTGGGTGACCTCCAGGCTAATTTATACTCCAGAACTCCCCAGTACTAACAAGCTAGACACTCTGAGACTTGGCCAAGTTTCTTCCTTACGCTCTTCCTTTTCTTTCCTGCCCTGCGTCCCCCACCTTCTTAATAAACCATTTGCCCCAGAATCCTTATCTCTGGTTATGCTCCAGGGAGAATAGGCTGAAGATGAGAAATTACAGTGATCATTACACCTCACTTTCCATAACTGTAAGTGGGATCAAAATTGCACCTACTTCTAGAATTAATGTAGGGATCAAGTGAGAAATAGCAAATAGCATGACAGTTTCTGGCATGATGTAAATGCTCAGTAAAGGGTAACTATTATTTATCAGATGCTCTGGGCCCAAAATTGAAGGCAAACATTTAAGAAGTTGAAAGTTCAAAATACCAGGGACGTCGTAATTCCACTTAGAAAGCCTAAAGCTAGCTTTCCTTGGGAGGGGACAATGCTGATGCTGCCATGGTATTAGAACCCTCTGCCAAGAGGCTGCAGCACTTGTCCATGGCACCCAGGAACCACTCAGAGACTTGGCCGCATGGCAGCAAGCCAGAAAGCCTGGATTAGCAGCAGTAATATTTTGCTGTCCCCTCTGAAGCAGCTAGAGGAGAGGATGTTCCCAATATGAAACAGACCAAGTCAAAATCTACAATACTTGCCCCAAATATTCATTTCCAACAGCTCTCCTAAAAATTAAATGTGGTATAAACCTACATGCCCCCAAACTAGAGAAAAACAGAGGCTTTCTGGTCTTTGTCTAGCTCATTGGACTGCCTATTTGAGAGGCACAACATCATGCAACCAATTATGAGATGAGATTGATATTCAAGAGTTGCACTCACCCAGCTGCAGAGCTTGGTCAGGCTTATACACGCAGCTGAAGGCAACTGAGCAACGATTTTAATTAATTGGCAATTTTAAGCCTCTCATGCTAAAAGCTACCTTAATGATAAAACAAGAAATGATATGGGAAGGCAATACAGTTTGAAATAGGCAGCCTGAAACAACTGCTAGATTATCAAATCTGAGCTTTTAAGCGTAACCTATCTTTCACTCAGCAGTTATATGTTAAATATTCTCTAGTTATAAAGATCTTATATAAATGGAAATCAACTTAGAATTATGAGTATAATAAGTGCTTTTTGGCTTCTGAAAAAAAATTAACTGGGCACTAACATTGTTTGCTCTTGAGTAAAAGTTAGAACTCTCTTATTTATTTGCATAACTACCATGATTGTTAAAATGGACACAGTGTTTTATGATTTATCAAGTCCCATCAGAGGGTGAGATGGCTGGATGGCATCATCGATGCAATGAACATGAACTTGGACACACTTCAGGAGATGGTGAAGGACAGGGAGGCCTGGCGTGCTGCAGTCCATGAGGTCACAAACAGTCAGACACAACTGGGCAATTGAACACCACCACCAACAACATTATACATTATTATCTCATTTAACCCTCAAAACACAGGTAGAGAAGAATTACTGCTACCATCAACCCAATGTTAAAGGAAAAGGAATTAAGGTTCTAAATGTTTTAAATCCATCAAGGATTTAAAAAAGGGGTGGTGATGTGGACCCATCAACTCAGATCTTCTCATTCCAGATTGCATCGTCTGCTCACCTCACATCAACCTTTCTAACCATTTTGTTGATTTATCTAACCCCAAACAAGACATTCTATTCTACCATGAGCAAAATATCAGGAGAAATAAATTCATTTTGCAATTTCAGTCCAGTTCAATTTCTGCTGCTGCTGCTACTAAGTCGCATCAGTCGTGTCCGACTCTGTGTGATCCCATCGACGGCAGCCCACCAAGCTCCCCCGTCCCTGGGATTCTCCAGGCAAGAACACTGGAGTGGGTTGCCATTTCCTTCTCCAATGCATGAAAGTGAAAAGTGAAAGTGAAGTCGTTCAGTTGTGCCTGACTCTTAGCGATCCCATGGACTGCAGCCTACCAGCCTCCTAAGTCCATGAGATTTTCCAGGCAAGAGTACTGGAGTGGGTTGCCATTGCCTTCTCCATTCAATTCCTACTCAATGGTAAAGAATAACCATCTTTCCTTTAGCCTCCACACAAGTGGAATTCCAATTTTCACCTTACTTCTATCAGACATTAAGGAAATAAGTCATGTCAGCATCATAGTCACATTCTCAATAAGCAAAGCTTCATTTTGGTTTGGTAATATGTTTCCTAAATAAATGAATGAGTTTGCTTGGGAGCATAAGCACTTGCCTACAATACGAGAGACCTGGGTTCAGTCTCTAGGTCGGGAAGATCCGCTGGAGAAGGAAATGGCAACCCACTCCAGTACTCTTGCCTGGAAAATCCCATGGATGGAGGAGCCTGGTAGGCCACAGTCCATGGGATCACAGTCGGACATAACTGAGCGACTTTACTCATTCAGGTTATAAAAAAGTTATACATGAACATTGCTTGGGAAATGCTGACAATCTTGCTGAACTTAGAAAAAAGATATACATGAAAATAAGAGCAAGTAAACATGAAACCAAGTAATGCTAAAGACAAGTTTGGTGAGGTTCAATCAACAAAGAGCTACACTGCTAGGGAAGGGTGCAGGGTAACATGTTGATCTCCATCATGTTACCAATCTTGTACTCAGGGCTCCACATGCTTCCATTCATTGTCAGAAGGAGGCTAAACATGCCTGTGAATTTTGATCTCACCCTCCTACTCAGGCACAGCCCTTAATCACAGCCTTTGTTGTAGGGGACCCTGGCTCCTAGATGTCATAGCTCCTGGATGTCCTGGATGAGACAGTTTAAGGTGTCATGACACTGTCTCCAGAGCTCCCCCATAGGCTGAGCCCAAGTGACCCCGATGGGACTTCACTTATCTGGCCCCCTTGTTTGGCCCCTTCTCGTCCTGGCCCCACTTCGCCTCTATCTACCTGCCTTTTTCCTGAACCTTGCTAGCTAAATCGCTTTCACACAAATCTTCTTTTCTGGGTTTACCTTTGAGAAAAATCAGTCTTAGAGAAGTCTGAAACTTCTGTGGGCCTTCAGTATTATGCTTCAGATTTGAGAGGCCTGTTGAAAGCTGCCTCTGAGGGAGAGAGAACATCTTGAGCAAAGGCACAGGGAGGTGGGGGTTTGCACTGTTCACGTAGATGTCACTGGGAGGGAGTGAGGGAGTCACCCTGACAGCTGACTGTGAGTTTTGTATGCTGGAGGCATGATTTGGGAAAAGTAAGACAATAGAGCAGAATCAGATAAGGTACTTTCTGAAGGAAAAACAACAGAAGTTTGAATTTAATGTGATAGAGACTTGGAAGCTATTTTGAGGTCTTAACTAGGAGAAGAACATGTGGAAAGCAGACTTTTCTATTTGCGTTTTTAAAACCATAGTCACAGAACCATCATTTCTGTAGATGCCATTGTGATGGGAAGAAAGAGTCCTCTGGTAAAAAAAAAAAAAAAGTCTGAAAATATTTTATACATCTAGTCCATTGGTGATTACCAAATGACCATAAGCCTATGAAAGATGGGGTCAAGAATTATTTCGGAATTTGTGGACTTTTAAAAAACTTTTTCTAACCTTTTCCAGATTGAAGACTATACTGAATTTTTATCATTTTTTAAAATATTTATTTATTTGGCTGCATTAGGTCTTAGTTGCAGCATGCAGGATCTCTTTCCATCATAGGGGACCTTCAGATGTGGCACCAACTCTGTAGTTGAGGTGCATGGGCTTAGTTGCTCTGGGGCATGTGGGTTATCAGGAACCTAACTTGCATCCCCTGCAATGCAAGGCAGATTCTTAACCACTGGATCACTTAGGAAGTCTCTATACTGACTTTAACGTATAAGCTCTTCAAAGGGTGGCCTGCCTGCTGGTAAGTAAGTCTCTTGTGCTTTATCAAGCATTTCCTAAGCACATTTGCCCCTGGAACACTGTGGGGAAGTGATTTTTATTCATGTAGTATAGAACTGGTTTACCTGTAAACATGAAATCCCATTTGAGGAAATCCCATTTTAGGAAGCTCAGTGAGAAGGATAGAGACTGGATGGAGGACAAGAGCTTTGGTAAAGAAGAGACTGGACCGGTGGCTAGAGAAATGTAAAGGAAAGTGAGAACTGGAGATCATCTAAAAAAGTCATTGTTCTCCATAGCGGCTGTATCAATTTACATTCCCACCAACGGTGTATATGCGAGCTTCTTTAAAAACTGAAAATTGAACAACCATATGACCTAGCAATCCCTCTACTGGGTATATACCCTGAGTAAACCATAATTCAAAAAGACACATGTACCCAGGGTTCATTGCAGCACTATTTACAACAGCCAGGACATGGAAGGAATCTAAATGTCCATCGACAGATGAACAGATAAAAAAGATGTGGTACATATATATACAATGGAATATCACTCAGGCATAAAAAGGAATGAAATTGGGTCATTTGTAGTGATGTGGACGTAGAGTCTGTCATACAGAGTAAAGTCAGTCAGAAAGAGAAAAGCAAATATCACATATTAACACATATATGTAGAATCTAGAAAAATTTTACACGCGTGTGAAGTAGCTTCAAGTGTGCCTTCAGTGTGACTGTCCGAGGCCCTGGGGACTGTAGCCCTCCAGGCTCCTCTGTCCATGGGCTTATCCAGACAAGAATGCTGGGGGTGGGGTGTCATTTCCTACTCCAGGGGATCTTCCCAACCGAGGGATTGAACCCAAGTCTCTTATGTCTCCTGCATTGGCATGCAGGTTCTTTACCACTAGCACCAGGTGGGAAGTCTGAAAAAATGCTACAGATAAACCTATTTGTAGGGCAGGAATAGAGATGCAGATACAGAGAGCAGACTTGTGGACACAATGGGGGAAGGAGAGGGTGGGATACATTGAGAGAGTAACATTGATATGTGTACACCACCATGTGTAAATAGATAGCTAGCGGGAAGCTGCTATATAGCACGGGGAGCTCAAGTTGATGCTCTGTCATGACCTAGAGGGGTAGGATGGGGGTATGAGGTGGGAGGGAGACTCAAGAAGGAGGGGCTATGTATACACACACACACACACACAGATGATTCACTTTGTTGTACCGCAGAAACTAACACTACGTTGTAAATAAATTATATTATAATAAAAATTTTTAGTCATTGTTTATCAGTGGAGAGGTGGAATTAGATGGAAAGACCCCGAATTTTCCAGCCCCAGCATGGTGGAGTGAGTAACATTAAGTGAGAGTTCAGTAGAGCACATTTTCTGACTTCAGTGGCTGATACCTACTGGAAAACAGGAATTTAGACATCTTGAATTGAAAAAAAAATTTAATTAAAATTAAATGATTCAGTCCAACTGGCTATATGATCCAGCATTATTTTAGCAACAGTAGTAGGTAGTTTTATTGAATCTAAACATTAAAACCTGATAAAATAAAATTAAAATTAAATTAGTTTTAAAATATTGTCTATAGTTTTTGTATTAAGCTCACATAACATAAGGATGAAAAGCTTTGATACCATTTTCTGGGTGATATCATTTTCCCATGCTGTGAGCTGAGAAGTATGAATAAGATTTCCTCTTAATAGCAATGTACACAAGACCAACCACACCAGTTTTTACCAGTCTTTTTGTTTATCATATTTTGTTATTTCAATAAACTTCATTTTCTAAAGAAGTTTCCAAGAGTATTCTCTTAATTTTTATATGTTTCAATTCTTAATTAAGGCATATGCTTAATTCTAAAAGCATAACCAACATCTAAGAAATAAGAGAAAGAATAATTTATATTCAGGATACAGTGGCAAAAGAGAAACAGTGGTTTTCATACACATCTTTGTTACTTCGTGGAAACAAAAGCAAGGGTATTTAAGTAATAAGCCTTTCAAATCCTTGTGGTTCCTGAAATAGAAATGATGAAAACATAAGCTCCACCCTTTTGCTTTTCTAAGATGGTCCTACTGACCATATCTGATGATTTTAACTGAGAAGTCCACCCTAAAATTAATAAGGGAGTAATAAAAACAATTGTTCATTTTTAAAGTCTCATGTCGCTACAGGATGTTATACATAAAACAAGTTCTCATTTTACTTTTAAAATATGACTATACTTTTATTATATATGCAATGTATTTTTCAAAAGATTTATAGGTAAACTTTCTATTATGTTATTACCCAGCCATGGCTTCCTCTATGGATTAAAGAATTAAAATGTTAATGGGAAATTCATGACTCAGGAACTAGAAAGCTTCCTTTTTCCTCTGAATGACTGAGTATATATTTCGTTCTTTTCAATATTGTGACTCAGAAAATTCATTAGATTTACATTAACAAAGTGAGCAGTATATATTAATTTTGCAGTCTAGAAAAAAAGGTAAGAAAACTAACAACTCCCGAGTGTCTCCAATGTCCCAGGTACTTTTCAAGGTGCTTTCATTTAGTCATGTCATAAAACAACTAGAATGTAGATCTCTACATTTGAAAGATGGAAAGAAATAGACTCTCTCTAAAAATAAAACAGAGTAAAATCACTATAAAAAAAATCCTAGTTCAAGGAATACAATCAGTGACAAGTAATGACTGTGTTCCTCACATGAAACTTCAGAATGGATTGAAAATCAAAGTGAAGTCGCTCAGTCCTGACTGACTCTTTGCGACCCCATGGACTGTAGCCCACCAGGCTCCTCCGTCCATGGGATTCTCCAGGCAAGAATACTGGAGTAGGTTGCCATTTCCTTCTCCAGGGGATCTTCCCGACCCAGGGATCGAACCCAAGTCTCCCGCATTGCGGGCAGACGCTTTAACCTCTGAGCCACCAGGAGAAACTGAAAAGAAGTCCCCACAGGATGAGGGACCTCCAGACCTCCTCCTAAGACTAGACCGTTGCCAGCAGATCTGTAAACTTGGAGTTAACTCAAGTCCTTATTTTCCTCCCAGAAACTACTTTATTTTATGCTTGTGTTTCTGAAATCCAAAGGCAAATGAAGGAATTAAGCTAGAAAGTCTCTTAAATACTTGCCTTGAGTTCGCAAACTCCTTTTGCCAACACTTTATGTTAAAGCAGCTTCATTTTAAGAATTGAGTGGGCTTCTCAGGCAGCTCGCAGGTACGATCTCTGGGTTGGAAAGATCCCTGGAAGAAAAGATGGTGAACTGCTCCAGTATTCTTGCCTGGGAAAACGTATGGACAGAGGAGTCTGGCAGGAGACAGCCCACGGGGTTGCAAAGAGTCAGACATGACTGAGCAACAGAGCACATAGCTTCTGGAGCCTGAGAACTGCAACTGCTGAAGCCCCTGCAACCTAGAGCTGGTGCTCTGCAATAAGAGAAACCACACACTGCACCCGGAGAGTAGCCCCTACTCGCCACAGTCGGAGAAAAGCCTGAGCAGAATGAAGACCCAGTACAGACAATACATACATAAGTATAATTCTTAAAAAAAAAAAAAAAAAGAATTTTATTAATAAAGGAATTAATACCTATAGAAGAGTTTTCAAGTAGAGAAAATTAGTCAACCATTATAAAAATGTATGGAAATTGGGAGTCAGAATACTTGAATAAAAATATAACAGTTGAAGCAAGTTTAAAAATGAGAATTTAAAAATTTTGTCTAGAATTCTATGAGTCAAAAATCATATGGTTGGGACTTTCCTGGTGGTCCAGTGATTGAGATTTTATCTTCCAGTACAAGAGGTGTAGGTTTGATCCCTGTTTGGAGAGCTAAGATCCCACATGTCTCATGGCCAAAAAGTCAAACAAATAAACAATATTGTAACAAATTCAATCAAGACTTTAAAAATGGTCCACATTAAAAACAAATCTTTAAAACAATCTTAAGACTAAAGAATTAGTTTACACATATTTCTGTTGCTTCCCATCAGATATCAGTATAATAACTAAACAAAAGTCTTTAGGGGAACTTTTTCAGGCAAAATCCCATCACACTACTATGCTTCCAGTCTTGAACACTCATAGTTCTGCTTTGCCTGTTTTTTTTGGCAAATTTGCACTAAAATGGTTAAATTACTTTTAGATTTTACCAGAAAAGATGTCTGCCAAAATGAGTTCAAAATTTCCCATAATGTATGGTTTAGTTTAGCTATTCCATGGACAGAGTAGCCTGGGGTTGCAAACAGTTGGACATGACAGAGTGACTGAGTGAAGGTCAGCTGTCCCAGCTGGGGCTAGTGGTGAAGAACCCACCTGCCAACACAGGAGACATGAGATGTGGGTTCAATTCCTAGGTTAGGAAGAGCCCCTGGAAGAGGGCATGGAAACCTACTCCAGTATTCTTGCCTGGAGAATCCCATGGACAGAGGAGCCTGGTGGGCTACAGTCCATGGGGCTGCAGAGAGTTCGACATGCCTGAAGCAACTTAGCATGCATGCACATAGATAGAGCAGGAAGAAAATATTTGTACTTATGTTAGATTTTTTTTCCCTTTCATGATTAGACTTAAATTTCTTTGAACTGCCTCAATCTGTGAATTATTCTTATTCTGTGCAAACATGACCTTATCCTCTATCAAACTGCCTTTTTTGGCCTAATTTTGGTTGCTAAAGTTACCTCTACTTAATTTGATACAATTTTTCAAACAGTAAAAGTTTCTTTATGAAAGAAAATATTTTACAGCAATTTCAGGAAATACATTGAGATTTTTAATGTACACAGCAAAAAAGGCACAACATTCATAATTATTAAATGTTTGTGAAAAAATCATTGAAATAATGATATATTTATTTGAGTGTCACCAATGTCTCACAGTAGATCCTGGAAATCACCTAATATCTATAATCTCATTTAATCCTCATTACAACACCATAAAAAATTTATACTTTGTATTTATTTTTAAGAAAAATATTTTTCTATTAAAATTATACACTCTTCTTAGATTAAAAGAAAATCAGGTGATTCATAATAGTGCAAAGAAAAAAGCAAAATATCTGCAAAAATTTCACATGAGAAAAAAGAAATGTTATTAGTGGTTGCTGAAAAATATTCCAGACATGTCTTTTTGCATATATAAAAACAGAGGGTATTTGCTGTGTATACAACCACATAGATTGATAGATGAATAGACAATATATTTAGAGTGATGATAAATAACAGATAAAAATCCAGCTAATAGGTTGAAAAAAGAATGTGTTTTTCTTTCTTATCTTCCTGTGCATATAGTCAGACAAAGACATCTGTGATAGACGTGGTGAAATTAAAATGTCTAAAGGAACACCAGGAAAAATAAAAGAGTTACTATTCAGTATCCAATATTCAAAACAGGATTTTTAAGAAGACATTAGGCTTGAAAGTCATACATTATGAAAGGGAAGGAGAGCATTTTATACATTTCTTTATTTTCTCTTTAGCATATCAAGAACCAGTCTTTGAAAAGTAACCCATAGAGCTTGTTTATGACTGTTTGTTTATAATTCATTTTTTATTTTTTTAAACTTTTTATTTTATATTGGAGTACAGTTGATTAACAATGTTGTCATACTTTCAGGCATACAGCAAACTGATTCAGTTATACATATACACGTATCTATTCTTTTTTCAAATTATTTTCCCGTTTACGACATTACATACTATTGAGCAGAGTTCCCTGTGCTAGTCAGGAGGTCCTTGTTGGTTATCCATGTTAACTCTCTGATTTCCATACAGAAAGAAGTCCTGGGTGATCATCCTCTAACACAAGTGTAAAGAATGCTTAACTACTTAACAAGTTTGGAATCATAAACAAAATCATAAATTACTGCCACAGTTTTTTTTTTCTTGGAAATTGTTCTTATTTTTATTATGTTTCTTTTACCCCATGGTTTTTCCATAACCATGTTGACTTTTACGGTTTCCGTGTTTATATTATGAAGGCAGGTCTTATAACTTACTTTTCTTACTAGTTATCATAGTATCCAATGCTAATAGTAATCCAAATGATAATGTTTGTTCCTTGATTAATAGTGCTTCTGGTCAACTGAGAACTTTCACACTTTTCAAAACTTTTATAAATGTTTTTTCATGAAAAAATTTTACTAATATGATAAATTAAAAAATTAAATTTCTACCTAGTAGAGGAAAAAATCGAGTCATAAATTTGAGTGAATTTCCTCAGGTCAGACCACTAATGGATGGTTAGCCGCTGAGAACAAGGGTCTTCCCTCCTGACTCAATGGTAAAGAATCCACCTGCAATGCAGGAATCCAATGCAATGCAGGAGACCCAGGTTCAATCCCTGGGTCGGGAAGATCTCCTGGAGAAGGAAATGGCAGCCCACTCCAGTATTCTTGCCTGGAGAATTCCACAGACAGAGGAGCCAGGTGAGCTACAGTGCATGGGGTCCCAAGAGTCGGACATGACTTAGAGACTGAAGTATCACCAACCACCAGCACCAGCTGAGCACAAATCACATCAGTTCTCCAAGTTCCCAGCCCAGTTTTACTTTCATTAAACATCCCTTTGAAATTACATCTAGACAAATTTCTTCACTTTAGGATCAATGTAAAAACATATGTCACTTGACAAGAAGATCTATCAGAGTGAGTCTGTTCCTTCCATTGTAAAGGTTAGCTCAGAAGCAAACACATAGAATGACGGTGTCTGATCACATAGCCAAACTAGACTCTGAACCACTTGTTCCTGTTCCTCATTGTTAATTTTTTCTTGGGTAAACTGTGCTCACTCTTTAATTTTCTTCTGGCCAGGCCTTCATGAAATGAAGGACCCTGTGGTCCTTGCCATCCCCCAACCCCATGTCCTCTGCCTGTCTTTTGTCTGTGGAAAACTTTAGTCAAAGAGTAAGTTTAATCAGAGAAGTGAGAACATGCAAAAACCAATGAAAACAGTCAAAGAAGACCAAATAATAATAAGGTACTCATTAAGCATAGTCAAGAACTATATAGATAATATAGTTCTTTCTCACAGGCTATATAGATAATATGCTGAGCCATATTCTGTGAGCTGTCTTATAGATACTGAAACCCCAGGTGGAGAAGTTAACTCCATGATGACCAGACTGTACCCATGGCATCAGATGCCACAGTTCTAAGAACTGGCCTCAAAAAAATGGGAACAAACCAATCCTGGAGCTGAAGATTAACTGTACATAAAACAATCAAGATGACACTGGTCAGACCACCCATCACCAATTTGAAGGTGACTGTCAGAGCTGATTGTGCTGCTTCTGCATGTAGCCAGCCCCCAACTTCTGTTTATAAAAGGTCTTACCCACCGGTTACCAGTGGTGGGGGTGGGGGCGGGAAGTCAGCCTTTGGACAGATGTCTGCCCTCCCTCTGCCCAGCTGCCAGCATCTGAAATAAAGCAAACTTTCCTTTCTACTGACCTGGCCTATTTCATGGCTTTGGGGCAACGAGCAGTGTTACCCACATACTTTTTCGCAACACTCACACTTATATACTGATCTAACCTTGAAATACAAGAACATATTCTGGTTTCTGTGGCTTTGGGATGTCTGTCTCTGCCAAGCTGGACACTGCCATCCTAATTTTGTCCAGTCCAATAACAAAAATTGGACACACACACAAAAAAATTCAGTGTAACTGCATATTTTTTAATGAGTAAGGATGTCCTTTTAAAAACATTCCTTCTGGGCCAAGAATTAAAATGTGAAATAGTTATTATATACTGATGATTGTGTATGTGTGCATCCTCAGTTGTGTCTGACTCTTTACAAACTATAAACTCATAAACAATAGCTCGCCAAGCTCCTCTGTCCATAGAATTTTCTAGGCAAGAACACTGGAGTGGGTTTCCATTTCCTTCTCCAAGGATCTTCCTGACCCAGGGATTGAACGCAGGTCTCCTGCATTACAGGCAGATTCTTTACTGTCTGAGCAACCAGGGAAGCCTCCATACTGAAGATTAGATATGAAGAAATTTAAGGAGTCCATCAGGCCGCATTTTACCAGATATGGACTCACTTCATACTTAAAACAAGGATGTTATTCCTAATGTTTCTGTTCTTTCACTTTATCTCTAAAATTTAAAGAAAAAATTAGGAAATGGAAGATGCTTATATTATTAAATTTAACAATTCAGACTAAAAAGATCAAAAATATGTAAAGTGAAAACGTAGAACTTAAAGTCAAACTTCTAAGAACTTAAGGTCAAATCACTTCAAAATCTGATTTATAGACCTTACTGATGGCTGAAGATTTTTATTCTCGTGTGTAATAGAACTAATCACATTTTAAGAAACAGAACCAGTAGAAAATAATATACAAATACAGAGTCTCAAAGAAAAACTGACACACTTTTTCTCATAACAAAATACTTGAAATATTCCCTGTTGAACAAATGAGCATGAAGCAGTGGAGGCAACTAAACGGACAAAAAAAGTAAAAGTCCAACAAATAAGAAATGGGGGGTGGGGGGGGACCTGTTACAAGGTAGAGTGTGCTCCTTCATTACTGTAGCACATTATAAACTTTAAAGCAGTACTCAGGCTGGTTTTATATAAGCCATTCTTGATCCTGCCTCATGTTTTGTTGTATTTGAAGAAGGCTTTTCTACTTTAAACCTCTAAATATCAGACTGAGGAAGCCTAACTTAAGAGCACTTATTAGAGCATTTCACGCCTATTTTATTACATTTAAACTGCCTTGAAACCATTGGAGTATCTCAGCAAGGTTTCCCCTGAACTTATTACCTTACAAAGGCACATATAGAGGTCTTTCCCAAAAGCTGTATCTTTTTCAAAAGTATCATCTCACATCAGCTTATGAACTAAGATGGCTACTTCAGTTGGTTGGCGACATAAGGGGAATAGAAGTCTCAAGTATACTGAAAAGTTTTCAACAACTTAGTAACAGTATGATATAGTTTTTTGTAGTGTTTTGTTTTCTCAACCTTTCTGTTTGTTTTCCATTCTCAGGATCTAAAAAAGCTTTAGCCTAATGTCTAAAACTCTCCAGTAGAATTTAGATTTCCTTTTGTGAAACCTGGTGGAAGAAAGAAGAGAGCCTCTTAAAGCATGATAATGGGCTCATCCACTCCAGGTCCTTCTGTTGTGGGAGATGACAGCATTCAGCATCTTCACTCGAATTTTATTCAAACCACTCAAAATAATGGGACATTTTCATTTCTATTGCCACTCTAAAAACTTTAGAGGGCACAGTACCATGTAAGATTTTTGGTTTAATTGACAGAATGAAGCTTGAAGACTTTTTGCTGAGTTTTTATTCTGTTCCGTTGCTCCATAACTTAAGATATCCCGAAGTTAGCTGTTCAGGCACTCTCATAGCAAAAACCATCTTTATAACAAAAGCATCAACACATTTCTACATGTCAGTAAAGTCAAAGCTAGAAGTGATTGTTTATACTGAAGCCCAGGTTTACGTGGAGAAGGAAGCAGAAGCAGATCATTCTGATATTTCTAGTCTTAACTTTGTTTTGAATTACAGTTCAGTGTTTCCAACTGCCTGCTGGTCTCAAAACCCAGTTTTCCTGCAGCCCCCAAACTCAGTAGGTGAAAGATGAGCCGTATAAGTTACGCAGGGTCCAGCAAGGAGAGCAAAAATCACACTAGGTATTTCCACAGAAAGAATTTAATAAAATGGGCTAAATAGATGGCGAAACAGAGACTGTAAGCAGCTTCTTGTGAAAAACCAAGGGAAGAGGCTTCAGTTGAGTTCACAGAACTTAGCCGTTTATAGGGGAAGCCTGTGGACTCAGACCTGTGAGGAGGGTGCGGTACTAGTATTGGTACCCCAGGAGTAGGTTTGGGGGTGGGCAGAGGAAGGAAAGAGAAAGGGTAAGTATAGAAGGGGCTTCCCTGGTGGCTCAGCAATAAAGAATCTGCCTGCAATGCAGGAGACCCGGATTTAATCCCTGCGTCGGGAAGATCCCCTGGAGAAGGAAATGGCAACTCACTATAGTACTCTTGCGCGGAGAATCCATGAACAGAGGAGCCTGACGGGGTCGCATAGAGTCGAACATGACTGAAGCGACTAAGCAGCAGAGAAAGGGGAACAGCAGGCTGCTCTCCGCAACTCTGAGGAGTCAAGATGAAGCTGGTTCTTAGAACGTAAAAAAAAAAAAACAGCTGGAGATTGAAACCAACTGCTACTGCCAGACTGCAGTGATCTCACTGGGGAGACAGACGGTAATGACAAGTACATAGGAAGCCTCAATTCCTATCTCTCCAACTCCTGTCTACCAGTTTCCTTCCAGTTTTCTCACTGGCAAAACCTAGCAGGAAAGCAGCTGGCAAAATAAAAACATTGTTGTCAGAGTTGCAGTCCCAGTCTCACAAAGCAGAGCACATAAAGGTGGACTTTGATCTGGGAGATAATAGCTCTTCTCATCTTATACACAGCTGTCGTCTCTACTCATCCCTCAAGTCTTGGGAAGGAGAGTCTTCCCTGACCTCAGAGGTAGGGCCCTCATTAGTTCTTCCTTCTCTTGTTCTTGTGTGTTTAGATTATCAAGGGCAAAGGATGTAATAATGAGAATCACACACACACACACACAGACACACAAAAGGAGAGATGGATAATAAACTTAGGAAAAAGGTGTTCAAATTCAGCATTATTAAGACTCAAATAAACAATAAAGTAAGAAATATTTTTCTATCAGACTGCAAAAAATGGATAAAATAATTCTATATGTGATCAAGGATTTAATAAAAAATTGTTGCTAAAATGCAAACTGGTGGTTTATCATACTATTACAACAGTTTGGTCTCTGAAATTCCAGACAAGAATATAAAGCTGTAAAGCTTCATCATAGTAGATGTGCTTAACAAAGATGCTGCTGAATTAAAGAAAAAGGCAGCTATGGATCCTCCTGAGGTCAGAGGGTGAGTTGAGGAGACATGAGAACTCCAGGCTCTTGGATTTCATTCTAGAAGTCTTGGCACCACACCACTCCAATGAACGTTCCTACTCTTTTTATGTATATAAATCTCTCTGTAAAGATACTTAAATGTTTTATTAGTTTTTAAATATAGAAATGTATAAAGAACAACCCAAAAAACCCTATAATTTTACCATCTAGATAGCTCAGCCAACATTTAAAGATAAATAATATATGTACATATTTAGAAAAATATAAAATTGTTCAGGAAAGTACAAAAAAATGTGAAAAGCTTGCTCTCTCCAATCCAATTTATTTAACAAAATGATTTTTGATTATGATTTTAAAGATATCAAATGTTTTAAAAAGCTTACTCTAGGTATAAAATAGTTGTTCTCATAATTTTTCTGTTCTTGCATGCATGCTCAGTCATGTCCAACTCTTTGTGACCCCATGGACTGTGGGCCGCCAGGCTCCTCTGTGCATGGAATTTTCCAGACAAGAATACTGGAGTGGGTTGCCATTTCCTCCTTCAGGGTAACTTCCCAACTCAGGGATCAAACCTTCATTTTTTTTTTTCTTTTCCTTTTTTTAGGGATCAAACCTTCATTTCTTGCATTTCCTGCCTTGGCAGGCAGATTCTTTACCACTGCACTAGCTGAGAAGCCCCTGTTCTGTTCTAGTTCAAGTTTTTTGTTTTCAGGCTACATTACATTCAGTTGTATTCCTGGACACTATAAATCCTCTAAAACCATCATGTTGATATGGAGTCATGATATGGTGACATGATAAAATTGGATAGACCTCCGATAATATATAGTTTAATTTTCTCATTATGGAGATAAAGAGTTTGGAGATGGACAGTTTGTGTCTAGTAACTATCCACTAGCCTAAGTCCAAAGTCAATAACTAATAAAGCCACTAATACAATTCAAATTTTCCATCTTTAGTGAATAACTAAAGTGAATAACCCAAACTCAAGAATCAAATACAAAGTTTAACTAAAAACATATATCTTAAACTTAATGACAGATCATCTATTATTATTTTGCTTCCAGAGAGCACATTTTTTAATAAAATATAATACTTCCTAGTATTTATGCAGTATAATGTTAGAACTAATCAGGCAAAAGAAAAAAAAAAACCCACATTTCACCAGATGTTTCGCATGAGTCTGACAACTGTTTTTAAAACACTGCTAACCTTTAAACTTGTATCCTAACATAACTTGTGTTTGTGTACTTCATTACAAATAAAAATGGGAATATTCTCTAAATATTAGACTCAGTGAGAATTTCCTTAGCAATATCCCAGCCTCTCATGCCCAAGACTGTTAATGAAAGGAGGTAACAGTTCTTTTATATTAGCAATATTATATCTGCTGCAAACGCTGATGCAGCAGATGCAAACGAGATGCAAACGCGCTGTTCTTCAGATTCCTTTGCCATTGTTAAGGGTATCATTATCCTGACAGAGTGAGAAACTTGAGGGATGGAGCTGAAGGAGGGAAAAAGACAACACAATATTTGAGTAAATTCAAAAAAATACTAAGTAGACAATAAGTGCAAAAACTCTCTAAAATGCATCTGTGTTTATGCAAGAAAGGAATTAGAATTAATTACTAAAATAAACACATCCAGTGAAATTAATAAATTCAATCTGTGTTCTCTGGGGTTAATATTTGGTGAAGGAACAGAGGATTTATTAGGCATTTCACGAAAGAAAAAATGCAGATGATCCATTAAAATAGAAGATTAGCTAATAATCAGATTTGCAAAATGGATAGTAATGATAATATCCAATGTGATCAAAACTGGGAAAATGGAGTCTTCCATATATTGTTGCTAGAGGTACAAATTGGTCCAATTTTCTAGAAGGCAATTTGGTTTGTCTATTAACATTTTAAATCTGTATGCCCTTTGATCCATTGAGTCCAATATTAGAATCTATCCCAAGGAATTAATTGAAAAGTGCACCAAAAAATCTAAGTAAAATGATGTTTATGGCATCACTTATAACAACAAACAGCTGGATAATGTCCTAAATGTCTGTCAATACAATATTAGTCATTTATTTAATGAATATACAACCATTAAAAAGAATGAGGGAGACCCATTTGCACAGACGTAGAAAGATGTTAATGATATATAATTAATTAAAAAGAAAGAAAAATAGGAAATAGGCTACCAAAAATATGTTTAGAATGCTGTGTGTGTGTGTACAGATATACACTTAGTTTGACATGGAATACTATTATGTACTATTTTAAGCACTTTTGTGTTCTTAAGTGATTTTACAATGAGCTTCTATTATATTTATAATCAGCAAAGATAAAAGATAATAAAGATATTCTAATTTTGGAAGAACAAAAGGATATGCACATAATTGTTCATTTTTTAAATTGGGTTGTGGATAGTCATTTAGTCAAGTTCCATAAAACACTGAGAAATTTTTTCCCTCCTTTTAGTCTATATAATGTTAGCATTAAATTTTGCAAGTTATTGTTGACAGTATGCAATCACAATTAGAATATCCTGACAATATAAACTCCAGAACTCTGATTCAGTGCTAATATTTTGCCTTCATTCACTCATGTATAATACATGCTCCAATGCAATAGGGTAAAATTATTTCCTAGTAACAACAACTAATACTAATGGAAACTTACCACATGCCAGGTAAATAGTCTAAATGCTTTAACTGCATCAACTCTAACCTCATTATAACACTGAATCATAGGTGCTACTGTTATCCTTCTTTTACAAATGAATTATCTGAGGTATCAAAACTTTAAGTAATTGGCCCAATATTGCAGAACTAGTAAGTAGCAGAATCCAGTAAAGAAGCCTGATCTGAGCCCAGCACTAGCACTTTTTTTTTTTTAGAAGACTTAAGATCCCTTACTTGATTTATGCTTTCAGTAGGGGGAAAAAAGTTACATTTGTAAAGCCATTTTCTGGAAATTATATAAATGAAAAGCCTTCGGAGAATCTTCTCTTTTTTTTTTTTTTCACTTTTAGCTAAACACCAGCATGAGAGTTAAATGCTGCACATTTTAGAATAAATCAAGCCCTACAGCAGAAGAGAAATCCTGAAGAAACAAACTTTTCAGCAATGAAGATGAAATGTATATGTGCTACAATGCAATGTGGAGGACCAGAGTAAAAGAGAGAGAGCCTCACACTGGAGTGTGTTGGGGGTGGGGGCGTGCATAGGATTAAGGGAGCTGGGACAGTGTTAAGAAAACAAATGGAGAGGATTTGCTTGACAGGAGGAATGAAGGCTGTAGGAAGGTGGCAATACAGGACACAATTCTTGAAAGACTGATATTATGTATAAGTTTTATTGTTCAATGCTGAATATAAAAACATGCAAACTCATTGTAGAATCTTAGAAAGAACAGAAAATCATAAAAAAAAAAAAATCACCACATGCAGAAATAATCACATTTTGGGATGCTACCAGCTGGGTACAATTTTAACAGGGCAGTGATCAGAGTGGAGAAAATTTGGGGAGAACAAAAGTAGCAAGGTGGGAAAGACAGGGTTATATTCATGTGTAATTTAAATAACTGGAACAAAAACGAGTGGAAGGTAAATCTGAAACAGTAGAGGATTTAATCATAGAAGACTTTAAATGTGAGAGTGGGGGTGAGCAGTAGGGTGCTGCTGAAGGTTTTAGTGCAAAAGAAGGATATGTTTGAAGCTCGGCTTAGAAAGATTAACCTGGTGGTAGCATGCAGCAAAACTGGAGAAGGCAATGATGGGAGCTGAGAGCACTTAGCAGTTTACTACGGTAATCTGGGGGAAAGTCATGCATGCAACCCTACACTAGAGAAAAACTAACAAACAGAAGAGGGACAAAACAGGAAGGACACATAATTGGAGAGATAGGAAAATCCTGCACATCTTTCTTAAAATTACAATATCTCTGTGTGTAATAATAATTTTTATTATCTTTCATTCTATTTTCCTGGTTTAGAAAGAGTTATAATGCTTTAAGATTGTAGAACATCAATTTTGACAATCCTGTAAGAGCTGATAACTTAATTATTAAATTGTTCCATTTTTGGAACAGAATACACAAGGCAATAGGAATGATTATCTTCACAAGCTAAGAGGCTACATTACAACAAGATCAAGTTTTCACAAAAATGTGGACAAAAGCCCTGATAATTATAATTTTTGCCAAAAATAAAATAAATGGGTAATAAGGATTTATCAAATGTGAATTTTTCATCATTTTAACTGTTGCAAAAACAATAGTTCATACAATATTTATGAACATTATGTGACTATACATTATGTGACTTAGAAATAGTAGACAATTCAGCAAATTATTTATATTTAAATTGAAGGGGCAAATGGTGTTATGATGACAAAAGTTTAGTACCATCCCTTCATGACTGCCTTGATTTTCTTTGCATTTTTAAAGATTGTCTGGTTTTTTTTTTTTCATGACTCATGCTAAATGGTGTTGTAATTCCTGCTGAAGATGAAAGAAACATTTAAAGTTAGAAGAGTTATTTTTCAGGAACTCTGGCTTCTTTTCCCAGATCTGACCTAGGAAATATATGACCTCATACTTCATTTTTCTAATTTCTGATGTAGAAATTGAACTTGAAATTGTAGAAGTTGAAGAAGTCATAGAAATTGAAAAATTGAAGTCCCCATCTGTATGTGTGTTTATATATACAGTCTAGGCATTCCTGAAATGTATACTTAGTATAAACATAAGTGGAAAAAGTTATCCACTAAATTTTGCAGGGTATATTCACAGTGAACACTGCAGGCATGCTTCTAGATCCCCTTACATTCCTTATATCACTGCCTTCTGCTGCCTTAGCCAATGACTGATCAACGAGGGAGGGGAAAGCCCAACTTCCTTGTCTAAGATTGGGGACAGCTCCAAGGCCCAAATTACTTATTAGAGCTCTGCCTAAAGTGACCCTTCATGGCATTTTGCCTGACATGGCACTCTTAGCTTCTTTCTCCTTTCCTGCCTTGCATCCCATAGCTCCTTACCACTTTCTCCCAGGAGCTTAATACACTCTTAGGAGAGACATCAATTTGCCGACAAAAGTCTGTGTAGTAAAAGCTATGGGTTTTCCAATACTCATGTACTGATGTGAGAGCTGGACCATAAAGAAGGCTGAGCACTGAAGAATTGATGCTTTCAAACTGTGGTGTTGGAGAAGACTCTTGAGAGTCCCTTGGACAGCAAGGAGATCAAACTAGTCAATCCTAAAGGAAACCAACCCTGAATATCCATTGGAAAGACTGATGTTGAAACATCAATACTTTGACCACCTAATGCGAAGAGCCAACTCATTGGAAAAGACCTTGATGCTGGGAAAGATTGAGGACCAGAGGGGAAGGGGGTGACAGAGGGTGAGATGGTTAGATGCCATCATTGACTCAGTAGACATGTTTGAGCAAACTCTGGGAGATAGTGAAGGACAGAGAAGCCTGGCATGCTGCCATCCATGGGGTTGTAAAGAGTCAGATACGACTGAGCAACTTAGCAACAACATGAATCCACTTCTCAGAGTCTAATACCAGGGAACCCAACCAAAGATGCTCCTAAAGAACACAAGTGAACTAGCATAAAGCTTACTGAAAACACACTTGTCATTTTCTTTTAGAAAACCAGGCCATGGATAGAATAAGAGCAACAAAATGACCACAGAAGTATCTGAAAAACCATAGATTCAGTAAAAGCTTCTAAATGTACTTTTCCAGAAATATTACCATGTCAAACTTAAAAGGAGAAAACATTCAACATGATTCATCCTTTCCCTAACTAATAGCTGCCATTTACTGAATCCTTACCTATGATGACCATTGTTTTAGCACCTGTACATATCTTATGCCATTTAATCCTCATAACAATTCTATGATGGGGGTGTTTTACTTTTCATAGGGTAAGAATGTGGCTCTAAGATCACACAGCTTATCAAATACCTGAACCAGGATTCAAACCCAGTTGTAATCTGACACTAAATTTCATAATCTATTAATCCTTTGCCTCATTGAATATTTCTTCTGTAACAGCATCCTACAATATCATTGGTGTCTATGTGTGTTGACTTACTATTGACTTTCCTCTGAAAGAGACAGGAAATGATGAGGTAGTATTTATCCAGGGACTTGTTCTTCATCAAAGAACTTACACTGAAGGTTTAAGGAGCAAGATTTCTCAAATCTTTTAAGAATGTCAAATCTTGTCTGGTTCTGGTTATGTCATAAAAGTGCCCTTTAAGAGATCATCAACCACTTGCTTGACCAGCTAGTATAAGAAAGAGAGCAATAAACCATTATGCAAGTGCTGAGTCCAGACAGGGCTATTATGCTCAATACCCTCATAGTTACTTTCAAACATCACTACTTAGATGGTTTAGAGATAACTCTGGCAAACCGTTTTTCTGTGGTGGTCATTTCTGACTTCTGAAAGCTGATCAATTTATCAGATTCCTATTAAAACATGCAGTCACAAAGCATATTCAGTTGTAATGTTGTATCTTTTATCTGTAACTGTGAGAAAAATTAAGAATGTCCACCCCAACTATGGCACAAGGAGTTGGAATCATTTTGCTCTTTGTGGTTAGAAACAACAATATATAATTCATACCGATCTTTGACTCTGAAAGCAGCATAACTCAGCTGGATGGCATTGTATGTGTCTGGCCTTACAAAATAAAAATCCCATCTTCGCATCCTGGAAACTCTTCTTTTAACCCTATGGAAGTAGATGCCTTTCATCCGTAGTTCTACATCTGGTGTACCATCCTGAGGATTTTCTGTTACAACTCAAAAATTACTTGGGTGAAGAGACTCAATTTAAGAATAAACGCTAATAAAGTCGAGTGAAAGCATGAATTATTAAAGACTATAAAGTAGAATTTTATTTCTGTAGCAGTTGATTACTTCAGAATCAGAAGTAATTCATTCCTGATTGTCTCTGTAAACATGGAAAGTAATTGGATGTCATCACGGGTTGAATTATGTCCCCCCAAAATATGTTGAGGTCCTAGCCTGTACTTGTAATTGTAACCTTATTTGGAAACAGGGTCTTTGTAAATGACTGAATTATCCATGATATACCTATTTAGAAAGTCTGCAATTCCCATTGCTGTGCTGTGCTGAGTTAAGTCGCTCAGTCATGTCCAACTCCTTGTGACTCCATGGACTGCAGCCCACCAGGCTCCTCTGTCGATGGGATTCTCCAAGCAAGAATACTTGAGTGGGTTGCCATTTCCCAACCCAGGGATGGAACCCACATATCTTACATTTTCTGCATTGGCAGGTGGGTTCTTTACCACTAGTGCAACATAGGAAGCCCCACAATTATCATTATTATTGTTTACTAAGTCCTTAGGCCAGCATTCAAGGCCCTCTATATTTCTGACTCTATGTACTACTTTCAACTTCATTTTCTAATAATATCATATATTATTTATCCATAGTCTAGTCAAGTTGAATCCTCAGAGTTTATTATACACAATGAGAAAAACCCCAACTTGCTGATTCTGTTTCTACCTTTTGGCATGTCAAAAGTGTCCTCTATTCTTTTCATTTATCTTGGACCCATCTTTACTTAGGGAGCAATTAACTTCCCAGAATTCCCATAAGAATTTTCCAGAATGCACAATGTGGGTAATGGTCTGCTACTTTGAAATGTTATACCATTTATGGTGGTGGTTTAGTCGCTAAGTTGTGTATGACTCTTGAGACCCCATGGATTGTAGCCCACCAGCCTCCTCTGTCCATGGGATTTTCCAGGCAAGAGTACTGGAGTGGGTTGCCATTTCCTTCTCCAGGGGATCTTCCGGACCCCGGAATCAAATCGAGGTCTCTTGAATTGCAGGTGAATTCTTTACCAACTGAGCTATGAAGGAAGCTCTTTATGGCTTTATATTATTTGATTCTCAATCTATCTAAATGTAAGACTTGGAGAAAGAAGATGTACCCAAAAAAGTCCTCATACTCTCTCCAAAAAGTCTGGAAAGAACAAAAGGTTTGGACAATTTGTAGGTAAAGACTTATAAAACCTGCTTAATATATCAGAACACAATTCATCTGATCCATGATATAGGATAAACAGTGCTAAAAATGTAATTTGATGAATTAATTTTTGAAAAAATCTTTAATTCAAACCTTTCTATCACTTGTTCAAGAGTTTTCTAGAGCACATATAGAGTAATATATATCAGAGAGAAAAGTAAGGACCTTGTACTCCTAGTCAAGATTTTCTACCCTTTCAATAACTCAGGTATAGCTTGTCAACCGGAAGAAACAACTAATGTTCTTGTACAAATATGGCACATGTAAGCAGGTAAGTGCTTAATGGGTACCATATTTTCCTGCCCTGCCTGCTTTCTAAATATATAGATCAGCATAAGAGAAAATGTCCAAGAATACATTAAGCTTGAAGAGTGCTTCACATATCCAAATCTACTTTTTTTCTTGGTTCTCAGTGCATTTTCCAGTCTAAGTTGACTTTATCTCCTCGGCACTGGAAAATTCAGTAGCTGAGTGTCCCATTTAAAATATGGACTAAAGCTTTGTTGCTGACAACAGTAACAGCGTATTTCTATAAACCAAGTCTCATTCTCTACAAATGAAGGAATTGACAGCACATTAATCTTTGTAAAGATGCCAATTTATTTCCTTGTGGGGGAAATAGTGTCCCACTTCTGCAGACTATCCTATTCCACTGGTGAGAATCAAATCTCGCTCTTTATATGCAGGGTTTGTAAACCTGGGTTGACAAAGCTGCCAGGAGAAATGAGGGAGTTCCAGTCATCGAGATTGAGAGAATATTAGCTGATTAAACATTCAGCTCATTCTCTTAACTGCTTTCCTCAATTCCTATGTTCATTACTAAGCTTTTGAGATGATCATTGAATTCTCACCAAACTCATTAAACACACCTTATGATTTTTTTCTCACTTTATGCACTGTATACACTTAAGAGAAAATTCACAAATCTAGCACAACATTTTAATATAATTCATACGGTTTTGCTTGGGTCTGTGATAAGCAAATGTTATTCTGTGTGTATCCTTAGGTTCATCTTTTTGAAACTGTTTTATTTCAGAGTTAATTTTTAAAATGCAAAATTAGTTTAACTTTTACACTTTTATCCTGTGCTTTTCACTAATGATATTTATGGAGGAATGAAAGGAATTTTTTTTTTTAGTACTTCATTAATGTTTTATTTTTTTTCATGTACTTTTATTAGTTGGAGGCTAATTACTTTACAATATTGTAGTGGTTTTTGCCATATGTTGACATGAATCAGCCATAGATTTTTTTAAAAAGCTAGCTACGCCAAAAAGCATGAAGACTGAGCAAGCCATAATCTTCCTGATAATAGATAACCTATAATCAATAGAAATGTTACACGAAACTGTTTCCATTTCTCTACATTTATAGATGGTTCGAGACAATGTCTTTTTCATTGTTAATTTTAAGTTGCAAACAAGCAGATGAGAAAAGGCGGGGAGACCATTACTGTCTGAGAGAATTCATGTGTTTCATGTAGGGGTGAAATAAGAACTACATCTTGAGGTTTCTTGGAAAGAAGCCACTTATCTTCCCCAGGGGTCTAGTGGGGTTTCCTAAGCTTTTTCCTGGCAATAGTCAACTGTTGTTTATGGGACCATGCCAAGACGCCACGGGGTTGAGGAACTTTCATTTGGACGAATGGCCTGTCTGGCTCTCTCCTTGGTGCTGGCTTTTTCCAAAGCAGTTGCTTCTCCAAGGCTTTGTTTTAGTAAGTCAGGCTGGAAAAAGGCCACTCTGCATGGTCCTTAATGGATTAACATCCCCAAATTATTTCTTGGCTTTGTTACCTCGCCCTGACCCACCTCAATACAGAGCTTTCCTAAATTGCTGCAGCCTTGCAGCATCTAAATCCTATCTTTCCCTTGGCACTCAGCACATTTTGTGTGGCTTCATAATCCAGCTTGTGTGTGGTTTGGTTTCTACTGGGTTTGTAAGCCATTTTTTGAGTAGGCCCCTGCAAACTGCTTTTTATCTATAGCACCTAGTATGTAGTAAGTCCTTGAAAAATATTATTTTTTGATACTAGCGTTTTCCTGTCCTCTCAGGAAGCAAAACATATCATTTTTAAGTTATAAGATTCTGTCATATCCAGAAAATATTTGAGATCACAGGTCTAGGTGTGTGACCCACCATCTCAAGCATATTAGATTTACCCTTCCCTTCCTTTTTAAATAATTGCATAAAACTTCTGATCCTTCACTTTTTCCTTCAGTGTTTCCTTCACTGTTTCCTCTCTCTCTCTCTCTCTCTCTCTCTCTCTCAGATACTAGCGCACACACACACACAGACTGCCAGGAGCTTCATACACCTATGCTCATCTTTCAGTAGGATTCTAAGAGTAGAGGTTGAGAGCATAGAATGTGAAGCTAAACTGATCAGTTCCTAAACTAGGTCCCATAATTAATATCCATGAAACAGTTAGCAATTTTGTTAGTATGTCTTTGCCTCAGTTTCCTCATCTACAAAATGGAGATGATAATAAAAACTATTCGCATAGTTTGTTGAGTTAATCAAGTAAAACATCTAAAAGAACTTCTGGCTTCAAGTGATCTGTCAATATTGTCCACTTTTATTTTGGAGTGGCTTAGATAAGATGTGACTTCTCCTTCTCTAGATCACCAAATCAGATCCAATTTCCCAAACGTTCAATTTCAACTCATTGAAGAAGAGGTAGTGATAACAGAGGCAAGAATCTAATAAAAAATGCTCGATGCTTTTCTTCTTGATGGAGGGGGTTCAAATCGCCAACATTTAGCTATTTAATAGAAAAGATGCTAGTTATAAAAGAGCAACTGACTTAATTAAATACATTTATTTGAACTGAAGAGAAGTTTATAAATCCTTTATAATTTGGATTGTATATGACTTTGCACAGTCACTTCTCTTGAAAGCTGGTATCTGAAATGTTTTGTCTGAAGAGCTACTGCTGGATACATAAAAATATTAGTGAATCAAAGTAGGATAAGACCAAGGAAAAGATAATCTTTAGGTGCTATAGTTTGGTGCTAAAATGATGCTTTCTGTCACTTCATCCTTGTACTATTTATTGGTTTCCCCCATGAAAAGCTTGCTAATGGGTGAAATAGCAGATCACCAAACACTCAATATTTAACTTGGTTTTGAAAGGACCTAAAGTAATGGAATTAAAAGATACTTGATCCTTGGGAGAAAAGCTATGACAAACCTACACAGTGTATTAAAAAGCAGAGACATTACTTTGACGATAGTACAATCAAAGCTAGGTTTTGCTAGTAGTCATATATGGATGTGAGAGTTGGATCATAAAGAAGGTTGAACACTGAAGAAAAGGTGCTTTTGAACTGTGGTGTTGGAGAAGACTCTTGAGAGTCCCTTGGATATCAGGAGATCAAACCTGTCAATCCTAAAGGAAATCAATCATGAATATTCATTGGAAGGACTGATGCTGAACCTGAAGCTCCAATACTTCAGCAACCCGAAGCAAAGAGCTGACTCATTGGAAAAGACCCTGATGCTTGGAAAGACTGAAGGCAGGAGGAGAAGGGGACGACAGAAGATGAGATGGTTGGATGGCATCACTGACTCAACAGACACAAGTTTGAGCAAATGCCAGGAGGTCCTGAAGGACAGGAAAGCCTGGAGTGCTGCAGTCCATGGGTCTCAAAGAGTCAGACACAGAGGAGCAACTGAATAACAAATTCTGTACAATGTTACAAACCTCTGTCTGTAGTTCTTCAGGCACTCTTTATATCAAATCTAATCCCTTGAATCTATTTTTCACTTCCACTGTATAATCATAAGGGATTTGATTTAGGTCATACCTGAATGATCTAGTGGTTTTCCCTACTTTCTTCAATTAAGTCTGAATTTGGCAATAAGGAGTTCATGATCTAAGCCATAGTCAGCTCCCTAGTCAGTTTTTGCTGATCGTATAGAGTTCTCCATCTTTGGCTGCAAAGAATATAATCAATCTAATTTCGGTGTTGACCATCTGGTGATGTCCATGTGTAGAGTCTTCTCTTGTGTTGTTGGAAGAGGGTGTTTGCTATGACCAGTGTGTTCTCTTGGCAAACTCTGTTAGCCTTTGCCCTGCTTCATTCTGTACTCCAAGGCCAAACTTGCCTGTTACTCCAGGTACCTCTTGACTTCATACTTTTGCATTCCAGTCCTCTATGATGAAAAGGACATCTTTTGGGGGGTGTTAGTTCTAGAAGGTCTTATAGGTCTTAATAGAGCCATTCAACCTCAGATTCTTCAGCATTAGTGGTTGGGACATAGACAGGGATTACAGTGGTATTGAATTGCTTGCCTTGGAAACGAACAAAGATCAATTCTGTCACTTTTGGGATTGCACCCAAGTACAGGATTTGGGACTCTTTTGTTGACTATGAGGGCCACTCCATTTCTTCCTTCTCTTGAAGACTTCTTTAAGAATTTTGCAAGGCAGATCTATTGGCAACATGTGCTGCATACTCAGTCATATGCAACCCACAGTCCGTAGCCTGCCAGGCCCCTCTGTCAATTGTCTCAGTTTTTGACTATTGGAGAAAGTTCTTCTTTCTCCTTCACTTTTGAAGGTTAAGGTTAAAAGGACTTCCTTGGTGGCTCAGATGGTAAAGCATCTGCCTACAATACAGGAGACCTGGGTTCGATCCCTGGGTCAGGAAGATCCCCTGGAGAAGGAAATGGCAACCCACTCCAGTACTCTTGCCTGGAAAATGCCATGGATGGAGGAGCCTGGTAGGCTACAGTCCATGGGGTTGCAAAGAGTTGGACACGACTGAGCGACTTCACTCACTTTGAAGGTTAACATGGGGTACAAAATTCTGTGTTGATGTTCTTTTTTTCCCAACACTTTGAATGTTTTGTGCTATTCTCTTCTTGCTTGCATTGTTTCTTCAGATGTAATTCTGATCTTTGCTCCTCTATAGATATTTTTCCTCCTCTGGCTTCTTTCAAGATTTTCTCATTTTTTATTTTCTGAAATGTGAAGGTGAAATGTCTTGGTGTAGGGTTTTGTTGTTGTTATTTTTTAAGCCCTTAATTCTTCTTGGTATTCTCTGAGTTTCCTGGATCTATGATTTGGTGTCTGGAATTAATTTGAGGAAATTCTCAGTTATTATGCCTTCAAATATTATTCTGTTCCTTTCTTTCTTTTCTTGTTACTCCAATACACATATATTAAGCCTTTTGTAAGAGTCTCACAGTTCTTGGATATTCTGTTGCCTTTTTCAGTCTTTTTTCTCTTTGATTTCCAGTATGGGGAGTTACTATGTCAGATCCCCAAGCTCAGAGATTCTTTCCTCAGCCTGTCCAGTCTACTAAGGAATTCATCAAAGGTATTGCTCATTTTCTGTTACACATAGTGTTTCCATTTTTTAGCACTCCTTTTTGATTCTTTCTTAGAATGCCCATCTCTTCACTTACATTACCTATTTATTCTTGCATGTTGTCTATTTTTTTCCATAAAAGCCCTTAGCTTATTTACCATAGCTTAAAAACATTTTAGTATAATAATTCAAACATTCCTGGCACACTTGATCCTGATTCTGATGCTTGTTTAGTCTCTTCAAGCAGTGTTGTTGCTTTTTATCATGCCTTGTAATTTTTTTGATGAAAGATGGACATAGTAAACTGGATGAGACTGTGGTAACTAGGCCCTTAGCAATGTGTGGTAAGGTTTGTGGGAGGGGAAGCATGTTCTGGTCCTATGATAGGTTGGCCTTTTGACAAGCCTGACCCTGGACTGTGAACTTTCCAGTGCTTCTCAGGTTTTTCCCTACTTTAGGTGGGACAGTATGGCTAGAGGGGACTGTAGTAGGCTCTAATAAAACCTCATCAGGTTAGGCTTTGGTAAAATTGTTCTCCTAAGGGCAGCTCTTACTAAAAAGAACAAAATGCTCTGGTGTATTTCAGAGTGGTTCTCTTTCCCCTCCCTCTGCTGGAACATAAGTGGAGTTTTCTCTGTTATTCAATGTGAGGACTTGGTAGACCTCCTATGACTGGGTCCCACTGGAGTTCCTAACCCTCAGATTTGTCCACCTTGAGTCCCCAGTCCTATAGAGGTTTCTGCTTAGGTAAGTCATATTCTGTGTACTCCCCCATTGACCTCTCTCCAACTTGGGGGGCAGAAGTTTGCTCTGTGATCTCCTTTTCAAATGAGTCTAAAAAGATTTGTTGATTTTTCAGTTTGTTCAGCTTTTTTTTCTTTTTGTTAGGATGGAGTGGCGACTTTCAAACTCCTTACACACTGATAGGAAGCCACAGGTCTCAATTCATTACCACTTCAATGGCTAATATCTGAATTTCAAGAAAAGAATTATACACAGATATTTTGCTGGTGATAGCTGTGAAAATAGAAATTTTAGGTAAATTCTGATCTTGAATTACAATAGTTTAATAAATGTTTGAAGAACATATTGAGGGGAGTCTGGGAAATATTTTCTATGTGAGAATATGAGTATATCATAGAAGTAGACATTCAATTAGAAGAGAATAACATTTCTCTGATAATGAGTGATGTTGAGCATCTTTTCATGTGTTTGTTAGCCATCTGCAATGAGGTACCATTACACGCCAGTCAGGATGGCTGCTATTCAAAAGTCTCCAAGCAATAACTGCTGGAGAGGGTGTGGAGAAAACGGAACCCTCTTACACTGTTGGTGGGAATGCAAACTAGTACAGCCACTATGGAAAACAGTGTGGAGATTCCTTAAAAAACTGGAAATAGAACTGCCATATGACCCAGCAATCCCACTCCTGGGCATACACAACAAGGAAACCAGATCTGAAAGAGACACGTGCACCCTAATGTTCATCGCAGCACTGTTTATAATAGCCAGGACATGGAAGCAACCTAGATGCCCATCAGCAGACGAATGGATAAGGAAGCTGTGGTACATATACACCATGGAATATTACTCAGCCATTAAAAAGAATTCATTTGAATCAGTTCTAATGAGATGGATGAAACTGGAGCCCATTATACAGAGTGAAGTAAGCCAGAAAGATAAAGAACATTACAGCATACTAACACATATATATGGAATTTAGAAAGATTGTAATGATAACCCTATATGCAAAACAGAAAAAGAGACACAGATGTACAGAACAGACTTTTAGACTCTGTGGGAGAAGGCGAGGGTGGGATGATCTGAGAGAATAGCATTGAAACAAGTATACTATCAAGGGTGAAACAGATCACCAGCCCAGGTTGGATGCATGAGACAAGTGCTCAGGGCTGGTGCCCTGGGAAGACCCAGAGGGATGGGATGGGGAGGGAGGCGGGAGGGGGGATCGGGATGGGGAACACATGTAAATCCATGGCTGATTCATGTCAATGTATGGCAAAAACCACTACAATATTGTAAAGTAATTAGCCTCCAACTAATAAAAATAAATGGGGAAAAAATAAAGTAAAAAAAGAAAAAAAGAAGAGAAATAACATAAGGTAAATTATGACTTCTGTACTGACTGATGCTGACTAATGACTAACCCTTATTTCTTTTATTTCATGAAATTAATATCTGAGCCTTTTCTCATAATTTTCATGTACATGAAAAAGGACTATTGACACCTTAATTCTAATGTGGAAAATATTCCCATGGGTGCTTGCACTTCTAACCACTGGGAAAGGAATGTGTTATCTTTCATGGCAAAACTGTCTTTTTGTTGCAGTTACTGTGGTTGGTATTGAATCCTTGGGAGCAGGCAGCATGTGGCACAGCTTGACCTCTTAGATCAGGCAGATTAAGAACATTCTATTCTCCACCCAGTCAATGCAGGGCCTATGGTTAATGATTACTTAGAGCGTAAATCCCACAGCTGATTTGCTGTCATTTGGAAATGATCAGAGCCCATGTCCAGCAAAATCTGGCAGTGACATTTTTGGCAAGCTCTTTCAATAACAGATGCTTTCAGAGGAGAGAGAGCAAGCCAGGATGAGCGGGTAGGGTTTGGGTGGGGGGAGTGGAATCAGCATATATTTCACATGAGATTTATTTTGCTTATCATTCAACCACACACCTCATTCTTTCAGAGCAGTGGGTTGATACTGGAGTCCTGAGGACGATCATACATTACACGTCACCATGAGGATGGAAAAGCATTGCCCACTTTCTTTTTCCAGGGACACAGTTGTGAATTCTATCACCATAGCATTGTCAGAAGTGCACTGTAATAATTTCAACTACTTCAGGCAATAACGTTTTTAAAATATTCATCAGGATACTTTTTTAGGTCACTAAAAAGGGAAATTGGCAATGCCCATCTTTCTTAAAATAGAGAAGAGGATATAGAGGAGTAGAACTAAGGTGAAGAGATATAAGAGAATATGAATTTCCCCAGAGTAGCAAGTGTCTGGTGATTATCTCATCCCTCTGTTCATTGTCTCCGCTGTTACTTTTTCTTTCTTTCTCTTCCCTTATCTCACCTCACATTCAAACTGTACATGCTGGTATGCAATAGACACGATTGTCTATCTACTGGTTAAAGGGGTTGGGCAGAGCTGGGTGGACTAAGCCTTCTAGCCTGCAAGTTTTCTTGGTGGCTTTCATCAAACCCTAGAGACCTATGTGTGTGCTTAGTTGCCCAATCATGTCCAACTGTTCGTGACCCCACTGGCAGGACTGTAGCCCGCCAGGCTCCTCTGTCCATGAGGATTCTTCAGGCAAGAATACTGGAGTGGGTTGCTACACCCTCCTCCAGGGGATCTTCCCAACCCAGGGATCGAACCCAGGTTCCCTGCATTGCAGGTGGGTTCTTTACCATCTGGCCCACCAGGGAAGCCCAGCAACCTATATTATCCTGCATTTGAGATTTGCTCCAAAGACACAATGTATGCAACTAGATAACTGAGCAAAATTTCAAGGGAGTCAGAGTTACCTTTTGAACCTGTTCATTTTTCTTTTTTGAACTCTTGCTTTGCTGCCTGTCAGTTACGCAGATCCCCAAGAGTGGCCTGTCTATAGCTATCCAAATCTACCAACTCTACCAAAGGCTGCTCTTAACCAAGGGCTTATACTCCAAAATTAACCTCTCATATTGATCCAGCTCACCTACGATCAATATTATTACTATTCTCTGAGATCAGCTAATGTCAAGACTGTATTTATTTGAACCTATGATTATATTCATAGGGCTTCTCTGGTGGCTCAGTGGTAAAGAATCCATCTGCCAATGCAGGAGACACAGGTATAATTCCTCAGTCAGGAAGATCCCCTGGAGAAGGAATTGGCAAACCACTCTAGTATTCTTGCCTGGGAAATCCCATGGACAGAGAAGCCTGGCAGGCTACAATCCACGGGGTCCGAAAAGAATCAGACATGACTTAATGACTAAACACCAAATGTATAATCATAGACATCATTACGAATGACTGACAGGCAACTTTTTCTGAAGTATCCACATGTAAAATGAGTACCTATTAGAACAAATTATTCTTGAATAATAAAATGCTAGATTAAAAGATGAGGAAAGAGTACATCTATAAGATTTTTGATAAGTTTTCTTCTCTTGTGATAGGTATGAATCAGTATAGTATAGTATAGCTTATGCATGCTCAGTCGTGTCTGACTCTTTACATCCCTATGTACTGTATAGCCCACCAGGCTCCTCTGTCCATGGAATTTTCCAGGCAAGAATACTGGAGTGGGTTGCTATTTCCTTCTCCAGAAGATCTTCCTGACCCAGGGATGGAACGTGCATCTTTTTCCATCTCCTTCATTGACAGGCAGGTTCTTTACCAACCGAGTCAAACAGCTATTAAAATGACCTAAAAATATAAAGATAGATAAGGCAAGACTGATATGGAAAAACTGCCATCACTGACATGCAGCTTTCATCAGACCCAAGTCAGCAGCTCTATGTGTTGCCATTTCCCAGGAAGTGGGAAGAGAAGGAAAAAAATACATAATGTTTTTACTCCCATTCCATTGATCAACCCAGAGTCACAGGAACTCACAAACTGCAAAGGAGGCTAGGAAACATATTCCCTAGCTAAGAAAACATATTCTTATACAAATTATCATGTTTTAAAGACTGTGGCCATTACATTATCAAAGAAAAAAGAGACTGGTTAGTTTTAAATAAAAATAAGCACTACAACACTGTTTTTGTAAAACAAATGGGAAATTTGGTCCAGAAGACACAGTACCATTAGATAGATTTGATGTTAGTTCAACTATATTACTCAGAGAGTTTTGATTCCTACTATGATTGCAAACAGATAAGGTTATTTCTTGAGGTGAGTCAAGAAAAGCTCCACATGAGCATGACCCCATGTACAGTAAAAACAAAGACAGAGAATGTGTTCTCATCAGCTTTGAAGATGACATAAATGTGGTGGGAAAACCAGTTCACAAAATGACAGAATCCTAAGTCCATAAAATCCTGGCAGGCTGAAATTAAAAAAATGGGAATTAATAAATATTGAATGGAAAGTGGCTTTAAGGTCAAAACAACCCTACAAATACAAAATGATTTAGCAATTCATATACTAAAGATATGAGTTTCCTTAACCATAATCCAATAAACATTAGTACTAAGGCACAGCTGCCCAAGAGTCAAAAACATTTTTAAAATGGCAATTAATGATTCTACTGAATTCTGCATCAAATTGAACACATCTATATCACTGTTGAAGAAAGCTAAGTGCCGAAAAATTGATGCTTTTGAACTATGGTGTTGGAGAAGACTCTTGAGAGTCCCTTGGACTGCAAGGAGATCCAACCAGTCCATCCTAAAGGAGATCAGTCCTGGGTGTTCATTGGAAGGACTGATGCTGAAGCTGAAACTCCAGTACTTTGGCCACCTCGTGCGAAGAGTTGACTCATTGGAAAAGACCCTGATGCTGGGAAAGATTGAGGGCAGGAGAAGGGGACGACAGAGGATGAGATGGCTGGATAGCATCACCGACTCAATGGGCATGAGTTTGAGTCAACTCCAGGAGTTGGTGATGGACAGGGAGACCTTGCGTGCTGCGATTCATGGGGTCGCAAAGAGTCGGACATGACTGAGTGACTGAACTGAACTGAACTGATACCACTGTTATTAAGATAAATTCCAAATTTGGAGAGGGCTTCAATAACACAGAGCACATATATGAAAAGACATTTACTTCATATCTGGATGACTGAAAGAACTATGAATGTTTTGAAGAAGACAAGGCTTATGAGAGACAATGAATAGTGACAATCATCAAGTAGTTGAAGAACAATCAAAAGAATATATAATCCTCTGGACCAAACTGGAATATTTGGCTTATACAGAGATAGATTTTCAATTAAGTCTAGGAAAGTTATTTCCAATAATAAAACTTTCAAAATGGTACACCTTTGGGGGAAGCAATATGTCTAGTCTATATTCTTCCATAACATTCAAAGTTTCTACCAATTCAGAGATTCTATAATACGATTACATATTTTTGAGCAAAGTGATTCCTTTAGCTGCACATATGCATAGTTACAAGGGTATATATACTAACATGCCCATAACTAGTCCATTAGGAATAAGATAAATGGCAAGAGTTTACTGTGTAGACAGGGAACTGCATTCAATGTCTTGTAATAACCTATAATGGAAACCTCAGATAGGCAGATGATACCACTCTAATGGCAGGGAGTGAAAAGGAACTAGTGTCTTTTGGTGAGGATGAAAGAGGAGAGTGAAAAAGCTGGCTTAAAACCCAACATTCAAAAAACTAAGATCATGCCATCTGGTCTCATCACTTCAGGCAAATAGAAGGGACAAAGTGGAAGAAGTGACAGATTTTATTTACTTGGGCTCCAAAATCACTGCAGATAGTGACTGCAGTCACGAAATTAAAACACACCTGCTCCTTGGAAGGAAAGCTATGACAAACCTAACAGAATATTAAAAAGCAGAGACATCACTTTGCCGACAAAGGTCTGTAGAGTCAAAGCTATGGTGTTTCCAGTAGTCGTATACAGATGTGAGAGTTGGACCATAAGGAAGGCTGAGCAAGGAAGAATTAATGTTTTCAAACTGTGGTGCTGAAAAAGACTCTTGAGAGTCCCTTGGACTGCAAAGAGATCAAACCAGTCAATCCTAAAGGAAATCAACCCTAAATATTCATTGGAAGAACTGTTGCTGAAGCTGAAACTCCAATACTTAGGCCACCTGATGCAAAGACCTGACTCATTGGAAAAGACCCACATGCTCTGAAAGACGGAAGGTAAAAGGAGAAGGGGTGGCAGATGATGAAATGGTTAAACATCATCACTGATTCAATGGCCATGAATTTGAGCAAACTCCAGGAGATAGCAGAGGGCAGAGGAGCCTGGCATGCTGCAGTAGATGGGGTCACAAAGTGTCACACACAACTTAGCGACTGAACGAAAACAAAATGGGAAAAATATTAAAAAGAATTTACATGTGTGTGTACATATATGGGGTCGCAAACAGTAGGACACAACTGAGCGACTGAACTGAACTGAACTGAATCACATTAAACTTAACCACATAAAATTTAAGCATGTTATTTTCCATGTTGGTTAGTGCTACAGACTATGTATAAGGGAATTCTACTTCTTAAATGTGATCCACGTTCTCATATCACTTCTATCATTTATTCATTATTCAATGAATTATGCCAAACATTACTCTGGGTACTAGGTATGGCTCATGGGAGTTACTTGAGGAATAAACATAAAAATACATCTTTACAACTCAAAAAGACATATACTATTTTAATAAAGAAATATTTATTATCTGAAAATCAGAGAGACCTCACAGAGAAAGTAGCATTTGAGATGAGCTGGGAGAAAGGTAAGATTTTGCAGTTAGAGGCTTCAAGGAGAGTGCAGAGGCATCCCAGGCACATGGCAATGCAATTATACCATCTCATTTCACCCATTAGTTTTGAGTTTCTCAGAGCCAGAGACAGCATCTTACTCACTGTGTTAGCTTGCTAGGGCTACTGTAACAAGGTACTACAAACTGGATGCAAACCAAAGAAATGCATTGTCTCACAGTTCTGGAGACTAGGAGTCCAAACTGGAGTTTTTGTCCAGGTCGTTTTCTATGGAGCATTTAGAGGAGGATCTTTTCTTGCATCTTCCAGCTTGGGGTACCACATGCATTCCTTGGCTTAATGGCAACATAACTTCAATCTCCGCTCTGTCTTCACGTGACCATCCTCTCCCTATAGACTATGTGGTGTCTCTACATTATCTTCCTTCTCTCTATGTCTGTGTGCCTTCACATAGCGTTCAATTCTTTCTGTGTGTCTATGCCATGATTTCCCTACTCTTATAAGGACATCATTTATATTGTTAGGGCCCACCCTAATGACATCATCTTAATGTGATGACTGCTGCAAAGACCCTATTTCCAAATAAGGTCACATTCACAGTTACCCAAGATTAATATTTCAACATATCTTTTGGGGGGACAGAATTCAATCTATAACAATCAAATTTACAATGTAAATATCTATCAATGAATCTACTAAATTCTTGGCACCTGGTACACATTGACTAAATAAGATGTTCTTTCTTATATCCTACTGAAATCCTCACATTGTTATTTAAAATTATTGAATTTACTATTGATTCAGGAAAACTGAGAAATAAATGATTACTATCATATGAAAATATTTGACATACTTGAAAGTTGTATTGTCACCCTTAGCCGTGTATTTCTCCAATTAAACTATTCAAGTACTTTTTCCTATAAATCCTAGTTTCTAGCTCTTCAATCATCTTTGTTACTACCCTCTGTATTCCAACATGAACTTATAATTTATCCAATCAGAAATACATTTTGGGCTATTTCAGATGCTCAAAAGATTTACTATGTGATATCATTTTTCCTAAACCCCTGTTTCCTTTTCTTTGTAACATTTTGTCCACATAGTTAGCATGGAGACACTGAATGCTTTATAATAATTTTTGGGTTTGAATTTAACAATTTTTAATGGGGAATTGTCAAAAATATGGCTAGAAAATTCATCTGTAAACTTGATGATTTTTTTATACTTTAAAATGAGAAAAAGGCATATTGAAAATTGCTGAAGTTGACCTGACATGTTTCACCTAACCTCCAAAGATAACTTTTCAGTTGTGTTTTATTAAATTCTGTGAGTCACAGCACTCTCTCTCAGTTCAGGGCTCTCTGCTACCTATGGGTCTTATTTTACATCAGGAGCAGCTGAACTTCACACCTATATTTGCTGCCCTTCTGGATCCTTCTTCCTGAACTTATTAACACCATCCAGCAACTACCTGGAAGATATACTGCCAGAAAAAATAAATGTTTTCTGCAAGGAGCAAAAAGGCTTTCTAGTCCCATATGTCAGCACTGCAGAGCAGGCCTATTGCCAAAAACTAATAGCATTTAAACAATAGTTCATTCAGGTGAGAGTTATGAAAATACTCCTCTTCTGAGATGATTCACCAGATCTTATTATTCAAAAGTGAGAAGAAAATTGGTTGATTTTGCATCTAAAAACTGAACACATTGAAAATGAAGCCAGAGATGATTCCTAGTCCAAGTTTCTCATATAACTTGCTCTTTGACAACGAATTTTCACATGACCTCAGCATCTCCATTTTCTCACATGCAAAATTAAGAGTAAACAATCTTTTACCTACTGATTATGAGGATAAAGAGAAATCACAAGTAGAATCACTCAGACTGTAAGGCACTGAGCATATTTCAGATGTTAATATTCCAACTTAGAATTTTAAAAAAGCTAAAATCTATAAATCAAGAAAATGACAAAAGAGCATCATTGCTGATTAATGGTTATTTACCACCCTGTGTCCGCACTTTGGGAAATTATCTGTTTATGTTCTCTTTGTGTGTGGACTTTCAACCCAGAATATAGTATGAAAATTTCATATTATTATTGCCTTACATTTTTTCTGGTAAACCTTTTCTCCCACAATACTTTGTGGGAGAGAACTATATGCTGTTGAGTTCAAGGTCATAGAAAGTCACATATCCAACCTTCTGGGCTGAGGGGTAATAAACTCAGTACAGCACTTTCTCCTGGTTTGAGACTTAACATCTGTTGCCATCTAGAAATGAAAATGCAGTTTTGTGTATAGAACTCAAACACATGGAACCAGCTAAGACTGTAATAAGGAAAAGTAAAAACAATTGTTAACACTGAACCCTGTTTTAGTACAAAATTATCAATAAAGTTGATGAAGGTCACCTGATTTGAGTAAATGTTTTGACATAGTCTTGACAGACAAACCTAGGCCAAATACAAGACAACAAAAGTATGAGTAGTGAGACTGCATGATTTTTATTTTATTGATATTTTAGCTTCCCTGTGTTTCTTAATTTTCTTATAATGAACACCATTTACCTGTGAAATCTAAATAAATAATTTAATTGATTGATTAATCACTACCTAATCTTGAAAGCCAAACATTAACACCATATCCTTCATGAAGCCTTTGGCAACTCCTAGGTCAACAATAATAGCATTCCTGTTTGAATTAGAGCTATTTGATAACATTTTATTTTTCATACAAACTCAAAAATTGCTTCCACAGATTCAACAACGAATGTTCAGGGTCTGTATTAGGTTTATATTTGTATGCCCTTGTATGTCTAGCACAGTGCCTTGTAATAAATATTTACTGAATTTGTTGAATTGAGAAGGTCATGATGACAAAACATGATAAATCATTGGCACTAACTACAACCATTTGGTCTTATTTGATTATAGAATGAGAAACCTAACATATGAGGTGGGAGAGGTTTTTTAAAAGCATTTGAAAATACACTTTGAAAGAGGTATTAAAATGAATGAACAGCCAGTTGGAGTTTTAGGGTAGAGAAATGAGGTGTGAATTCAGCTCCAGATAAATATGCTTAACTGTCTGACAGAAAATGCTGCCATAAGATATTAGAACTCAGAGAGAAGACAGAGATTCAAAGTATTGAGAAATCAATGTGATGAGTATCCACAGAAAGGTTAAGACTCTCAAACAGCTATTTGAAATTGTTATCAGCAATAGTATTCTGGAGGGAGAAATGTGACTGTTCGATATTCTGAGGTGATAAGTTGTCTTATCTGGGATCTGTGAGGCCAAAGGAAGTGTTCCTAGGAAAAGCGCACCTCTAATGTTTGTTGGTAAACTCTGTACAGTTGGCGCTAGCATTTGAATACTAATTAAAATATACATCTGTGGATAGAAGGTCTTTGTTATTCAGTGATAACCTCGCTGCTTCCTCAGTTAGCCCACAAGATATAAAGAGGGTTACTTTCCGGAATAGAAGTCACTCTTCTGTTCATGCTTCATCACACAGATTACTAACGATTAGGGCACTCCATTCCCTGGCACAGGACATAGACTCCTGTCTTTCGACACTGTACAGTGACTCTGGCCACAAGAGACACAAAACACTTAGGTCATGTTGTTTAGCTCAATACGCTACCTTTGCTTAAGTGATATACACAGTGACACTCTGCTTATATCCTCCTCCAATAAAGAATTTGTAGTCTCAGCTACTGAGAGTGCTGTAAGCAAATAGCCTTCACCTGTCTGCCCCTTCATGCATTGCTTCGGCTGCAGAAAGCCACCTTGGCCAAGTTCACACCTTTCAGAGAGGGGGGCATATTAACTGATAGACTGAAGCAAGATTATAAAGGCCAGACCATTTCACGCTCACTCAGGACAACCATGATGGGTCATTTTAGCTCCAGAGCTCCCAGCTGGGTCAGCTAAAGTCGATGTTGGGTCTGCTCTGTACCTCAGCTTCTCCCTATGTCTAATCACTCTTTAATATTTAATATATACCTTGCACACTAAATGTCATGGCAAGGTTGGCTTTGCAATCTACAACAGAGTGAAACAGACAAACTTAGAAGTGGACTTTTATTAATGATTAATAACCCAAGCAAGGACTCAAAGAAAATAATAATAACAAAATATTAGAGCGCATTCTAGGCAATATGACTAGTTTATAGGAATGCCATCAGTAGACAGAGCATGACACCAATGAAGCTGGGAAAAGTAAGCTTCATAATAGAAAGAATATCACAAAATTAAGCTAAAGAAACAGGTGGCAAAGACTATGGCTGACTACCACTGATCCTGGCAGTAGGAAGGCAACACCATATCACAGTGGGAACAGTGAAAAGGAGTAAGAGAAAGGTGGATTTCATTTGCTAAACAATGAGAAGTTAGTGAGTCTTTAAAATAGGAGATGAGAATTTTGCTTTAGGAAACTTTAAAGGAGTCAGCATGGAAGACAGATTTGCAATCGCTCAGTAAAGTTGGATAGGCAGAGGATGACATTAGGAAGCTGTTACACCTATCCCACCATAATGGAAGCCAGAGTGTAAAATAAAAAGTTGTGTGTGTGTGTGTGTGTGTGTGTGTGTGTGTAGAAAGGGAGAGAGATGGGGCATAATTTCAAAAAGAATTTGGAAGAAGAAATAGCAGAAATAATTGTATTATAAGAGGTTTGCTAGATGTGAATTATATTGAGTAGCAGTCCTTCCAAAACTTTTCCTACATGTCAAAGATCATTTCATGAATACAGTTTATTGAACACCTAAATCTATCAATATTATACCAAGTACTTTAAGGTATATTTCATTAAGTTACCCACTCCTGTAAGAGAGAATTTCACTTTCTGGTTTGCAAATAAAAAATCTATTTTAAAAGATCACAATTTAGAAAGGTCAGAGAGCTTTCTAATATGACCCAGCTAAAAAATACCAGAACTGAAATTTTAACACAGGCATATTTGAACTAATTGTTACCTCTTATTATTATACTTTTACATATCTAAAGTATGAAAGTTTCAATATTAAGAGTTTCCTTCTTTATTAAGTAATGTGGGGGATGAAATATCAAATCTTCCATCCATGATCACTTACTGATGTCAATATAATAATATTTTTGAAGTAGTCTAACCCTAAGCTTAGAAAGCATCTTTACGAACAAAGCTAGCGGATATGATGGAATTCCAGTTGAGCTATTTCAAATCCTGAAAGATGATGCTGTGAAAGTGCTGCACTCAATATGCCAGCAAATTTGGAAAACTCAGCAGTGGCCACAGGACTGGAAAAGGTCAGTTTTCATTTCAGTCCCTAAGAAAGGCAATCCAAAAGAATGTTCAAACTACCATACAATTGTACTCATCTCACACACTAGTAAAGGAATGCTCAAAATTCTCCAAGCCAGGCTTCAGCAATACGTGAACCGAGAACTTCCAGATGTTCAAGCTGGTTTTAGAAAAGGCAGAGGAACCAGAGGTCAAATTGTCAATATCGGCTGGATCATCGAAAAAGCAAGAGAGTTCCAGAAAAACATCCATTTCTGCTTTATTGACTATGCTGAAGCCTTCAACTGTGTGGATCACAATAAACTGTGGAAGATTCTTCAAGAGATGGGAATACCAGACCACCTGACCTGCCTCTTGAGAAACCTGTATGCAGGTCAGGAAGCAACAGTTAGAACTGGACATGGAACAACAGACTGGTTCCAAATAGGAAAAGGAGTACATCAAGGCCGTATATTGTCACCCTGCTTATTTAACTTATATGCAGAGTACATCATGAGAAACGCTGGGCTGGAAGAAGCACAAGCTGGAATCAAGATTGCTGGGAGAAATATCAATAACCTCAGATATGCAGATGACACCACCCTTATGGCAGAAAGTGAAGAGGAACTAAAAAACCTCTTGAAAGTGAAAGAGGAGAGTGAAAAAGTTGGTTTAAATCTTAACATTCAGAAAACTAAGATCATGGCATCTGGTCCCATCACCTCATGGGAAATAGATGAGGAAACAGTGGAAGCAGTGTCAGACGTTATTTTTTGGGGCTCCAAAATCACTGCAGATGGTGACTGCAGCTATGAAATTAAAAGACACTTATTCCTTGGAAGGAGAGTTATAACCAACCTAGAGAGCATATTAAAAAGCAGAGACATTACTTTGCCAACAAAGGTCCGTCTAGTCAGGGCTATGGTTTTTCCAGTGGTCATGTATGGATGTGAGAGTTGGACTGTGAAGAAAGCTGAGCACCGAAAAATTGATGCTTTTGAACTGTGGTGTTGGAGAAGACTCTTGAGAGTCCCTTGGACTGCCAGGAGTTCCAACCAGTCCATCCTAAAGGAGATCAGTCCTGGGTGTTCATTGGAAGGACTGATGCTGAAGTTGAAACTCCAATACTTTGGCCACGGCATGCGAAGAGTTGACTCATTGGAAAAGACCCTGATGCTGGGAGGGATTGGGGGCAGGAGGAGAAGGGGACGACAGAGGATGAGATGCTGGATGGCATCACTGACTCGATGGCCATGAGTTTGGGTAAACTCCAGGAGTTTGTGATGGACAGGGAGGCCTGGCGTGCTGCGAATCATGGGGTTGCAAAGAGTCGGACACGACTGAGCGACTGAACTGAACTGAACCCTAAGCCATTATGTCACATGGAACTCTAAGAGTAATATGGTCTAAAACTAAGCCTGCACGGCAACTACAAGTTCCCTCTACTCCTCTTGGCACAATTGATTAACAGATGCTGGCATATTCTTTTGTAAACTCATATCTTCCAGTTTGTTTCTTCAGAGATTCATTACTTTTTTCACTTGGAAGTTTTTGTGCTACTGAAGAAATACAGGCTATTTGCAAGATGTTTTGTCTTATTTTCTCTGGTGTTCAGTCCAGAATTCAGTGAGAAGGAAACTTTGCACCATGTCAGTGATGAAAACAGAACCTAGAAAACATGCATTTTGGAAACTGAAACTGACTTTGGGCCAGTAATAGAGCTGCCTAACGAAGGAACATATAGGTTAGTATTCATATTTTCATATTTTTCCTATATTTTCATATTCTTCATATTTTTCATATTTTTCATATATTTTCCTATTCATATTATTTCATATATTCCATATATTTTAATATATTTCATATTCTTCATATATTTCACATATTTTCATATCCTTCATATTTTTCATATATTTTCATATTTTTCATATATTTTCATATTCTTCATATTTTTCATATTTTTCATATATTTTCCTATTCTTCATATTATTTCATATATTCCATATATTTTAATATATTTCATATTCTTCATATATTTCACATATTTTCATATCCTTCATATTTTTCATATATTTTCATATTTTTCATATATTTTCATATTCTTCATATTATTTCATATATTTCATTATTTTCATATATTTCATATATTTCATATTCTTCATATATTCCATATATTTTCATATATTTTCATATCTTCATATTCTTCGTATATTTTCATATTCTTCATATATTTCATATATTTTCATATTCTTCATATATTTTCATATTCTTCATATTATTTCATATATTTCATATATTTTCATATATTTCATATTCTTCATACATTCCATATATTTTCATATTCTTCATATTTTTCATATATTTTCATATTCTTCATATATTTCATATTTTTCATATTCTTCATATATTTTCATATTCTTCATAGTTTCATATTCTTCATATTATTCATATATTTTCATATTCTTCATATATTTCATATATTTTCATAATCTTCATATATTTCATATTTTTCATATATTTTCATATTCTTCATATTATTTCATATATTTCATATTCTTCACATATTTCATATTCTTCATATATTTCATATTTTTCATATTTTTCATATATTTTCATATTCTTCATATTTTTTATATTCTTCATATTATTTCATATATTTGATATATTTCATATCTTCATATATTTCATATATTTTCATACTCTTCATATTCTTCATGTATTTTCATATTCTTCATATTTTTCATATTCTTCATATTATTTCATATATTTGATATATTTCATATTCTTCATATATTTCATATATTTTCATATATTTCATATTCTTCATATTTTTTATATATTTTCATTTCTTCATATTTTTCATATTCATATATTTCATATATTTTCATATTCTTCATATTTTTCAGATATTTTCATATTTTTCATATTTTCACAATATTTTCATATTGTTCATATTTTTCATATATATTCATATTCTTCATATATTTCATATTTTTAATATATTTTCATGTTTTTCATATATCTCATATTTTTATATATTTTCGTATATTTCATATATTTTCATATTTTTATATATTTTCATATTCTTCATATTTTTCATATATTTTCATATTCTTCATATATTTCTAGACATAGCTAGTATCAATGGACAGTATCAGTATCATTTGGGTAACTAATATATGCTCATTAGGAACTTTCAGAAGTCTTTAAATTTGTCCTTTGATGATAACATCATAGAAATGTAACAAAAGCTCATTGAGCTTTGGACTTTAAAAACATTTTTTTAGACTTATTTTTTGATGTGGACCATTTTTAAAGTATTGAATTTGTTACAATATTGCTTATGTTTTATGTTTTGGTATCTTGACTGTAAGGCACATGGGATCTCAGCTCCCTGACCAGGGTTCAAACCCACACCCCGTACATTGGAAGGGGGAGTCTTAACCATTGGACAACCAGGGAAGTTCTGAGCTTTTGACTTTAATATCCCTACTTTGAGAGGCCTTCCTGGACCGCCCAATCTAAGGGAACTCCCTTTCTCTAACACATTACTCTCCTTTTTTATTGTCCACTAACATATCATTGTTTGATATTTTCTTGTACATTCAGGTAATTATTTTCTGTCTTCCCCAACTAGAATTAAAGCTCTGTAAATGTAGAACCTATTTTGGTTTTGTTCACCAGCAGGTCCTCAATATGTGGCATATAATGGGATCTCCATATGAATGCATGGAAAACATCTTTCTAAATGACTCCAAACTTGGATGATATATCAACCTTGGATGGTATTTATTAAGGGTATGTATTATGCCTGACTCTTAGCTAATTCAATAATTATGACTTTTAATCTTCAGAACAACCTTGTGAAGTGAGGATTAATTACACTTTCTAAAGATGAGAAACCAACATTCAGAAATCTTTTCTTTACACTTCAGTTTCCCACATGGTACATTACTACACAAATTGTCACCTGATCATGTGCTCTTATTGTGGTTTCTAGTTTTTTGCTATTTATGTATTAAGGTATTGCCAATTATACCTTAAACTCCTCAACATAGGGACAGTATCTTCTATTGACTTTATCTTCACATTTGTATTCATCATGGTGATGGACATGATAGAGTTGTAGGTAAGAAGTGAAATAGTTAAGTGGTTACATAAAAAAGATGGAAAATACATCCCTATAACTGGAGCAGAATGTGATCCTTCGTAGAGGGCATGGGACTTCCCCTCAATCTATTCCTAGCTAGGAACTCAAGATCAACTGACATATCTGGACTGACTCAAAGCTAATAATGGGGACCATGCAGTTCTCTGTTTCGGGCTTCCTTGGCAAGGAGGAAAAAAGCATATGTACAATTGTACAAGATTCCCACATCTGTATCTCTATGGTTACAGATTAGGAAACTAAGGCACAGAGGAAGAGTAACTTGCCAAAGGTCATACAATTATTTAGTGGCTGATAGAGAATTTTGGCAGTAGATGCTGTAATTGAAATTCTAACACTTAAAAATCAAGGTCTGAGCCAGATCTGAATGCATCCTCCACCTTTAGAATATGTGGATCTTATGAAGCAGTATATTTCTTCCCATTGGAACTTGGTTTACATGTCTGTTTGTAGAGTGTGTGGTTTAAAGCCTCTTAAAGCCATAGGTTTTAACCATATTAATAAAAATAAGGAGCAAATGTTACATGTATTTTAAAAATTATATGATAAGTTTATTTGTCACAAATAGGCATTTTTGAGTAGCCAAAATTCTTAGCACTTAATTTTTTCTAAATAAATTTTAAATTAATAAAGGAGTTCAAACTAGATCTTCTGCTATCTACTCTTACTATTATATTACTTTATATAATATAATATAAAGTTAGTATCAGGGGCTTCCTGGGTGGCTTAGTGGGTAAAGAATCCTCCTACAATGCTAGAGACACAGAAAACTCAGGTTCAATCCCTGTGTCAAGAAGATGCCGTGAAGGAGGGCATGGTAACCCACTCCAGTATTCTTGTCTGAGAATCCTTTGGACAGAGGAGTCTAGCAGGCTTCAGTCCACAGGGTCACAAAGAGTCAGACACAACTGAAGCGACTGAGTACTCATAGTTCCTATCTGTGAAATTTCCTTTCATTAATTAGCTAGCAAAACATAATGAGTTAGACATGCTATTGTGTGTACTTTGGGCAACCTTCAAAAGTGAGATACAGTTATTGTTTTCTGTTATATAGTCCTAGAACACAGTGACATTTAAATAATGCTAGAGATAAATAAAATAGGTGCTGAAGTTTGAATAATACTGTCCTTTAAGATTTTTAACAGCACTGTAGACTATTTCAGGTGATTCTATTGTCCTATAGAGCCATGATATATTTCATTTACATTATAACAGATATAAGTGAAGTGAGTGAAGTCGCTAAGTTGTGTCCGACTCTTTGCGACCGCATGGACTAACGTAGCCCACCAGGCTCCTCCGTCCATAGGATTCTCTAGGCAAGAATACTGGAGTGGGTTGCCTTTTCCTTCTCCAGGGGATCTTCCTAACCCAGGGATTGAACCCAGGTCTCCTGCATTGCAGGCAGACGCTTTAACCTCTGAGCCACCAGGGAATATAAGATGTATATAAATGATTAAAAACATACGTGTTTTAAAAACATACATTATCTCTATGAAGTAGTTATAAATTAGATATTACTAAGCATTTCTACTAGATTAGGATTCTTATCCAAGAGAAATTTCCTTACCTTTCCTAAAATAGAGTTTTAGATAGCCAGAGGAAATAAGCAGGAGGAAATGAAGTCTTTGAATTATCTAGTTTGATAAAGATACTTTCACCAAACACCACCTTTTTAACACATAACTTCTTCCTTACTCATAGTTCATTATTCATTATTGATACTTGCAGTTTAATTTTCTTCTTGCTTTCTACTAAAAGAATTTTGCCAATTTCAGAAGTGATTATTAAAAGATCTCATTACAGTTTTTCTAAAAAACATTGAATGTATTAGGAAAATATGTAAGGCTTGATTTAAAAGGAGTGATATGGATTCTACTGGCACAAAAAACATGTTACTTGTATGCAGATTGTTCATTTTAATAACAAAACCTGTATATAGGCTGGGTAACATATTTGCATACTAACCAAAATATAACCTAAAACCATATAATCATAATCTAATTGTTTTATTATAGAACTCACTTCTTTTAAGTTAGCTACAAAATATTACATTTAAAATTTTTGTGTGTAGAAAAATGTATGCATTTGTAATCACGAGATCTTGTTAAATAGAGCTCTTACTTGGAAAAGCAAATTAAGCAAAATCCATTATTTATTTTAATATTGAAAGAATACTAAAATCTGCTAAAGGCATAAACTGTCAAGTATGTAACTCATTTTAAATTACTGTCCTTTCCCCTTGTTTACATGAAAATGGTACTCCCTGTCTGCAATAATGCAGAACAGTTTTCCCATTTTCGGAATTCTTATTTGAGATTTAACACACATTCCAGAATTGGCATGTACCCTGTTGCTCAACTAAAGCTACATCTTCCAGTTTACAAATAAAGGGAATGTGTGCATACTCAGTCATGTCGAACTCTTTGTAGCCCACCAGGCTCTTCGGTCCATGGGATTCTCCAGGCAAGAATTCTGGAGTGGGCTGCCATTTCCTCCTCCAGGGGATCTTTCCAACCCAGGTATTGAACCCGTACCTCCTGCATCTCCTGGATTGGCAGGAGGATTCTTCACCACAGAGCCCCAAGGGAAGCCCCAAGGGAATGGAGCATGCTATTAAAAGCCATACTTTAAGAGCAGATTCTTTTAGAATAGCTTTATAGTGTATGTTCCTAAATGTTCAGCATATGTTTTATATGTATATCTTAGGAGTAGATCATTTTATTTGTACATCACAATAGATCTATTGAGCTAAGAAAGCAACATGGTAAATATGACATTCATTTGGATCTGATGAATTATTAAATCTCATCAATTTGTCCAGTATTCAACTTCTCTAAGAATACAGGATGGCCTCATTTCAGAGACACACTTTTAACATATTGATTTTCCATCTAGAAAATTATATCATTTGGTGCTAAAGAGAAGAGACTTTTATTTTAGGAAAACATAATTTTTACCTTTGAAATTATCAGAGGAGGCTTTGCCCAGTTTACAAAGTGATGTTAACAGGAGTGTTGATACAGATAAACAGATCAACTGATCAAGCTACTATGTGGAATATAAAATGGATGACCTCAGATTAACTTAGGATTTGAGATCCTCTTAGAACAATGTGTGCACAACTTTCAATCAATACCACATTATTTTGTACTTTCTGATTGCTCATTATATTGTATATACTCACACTGCTCTCCAGAATGAGCAGGTCTTGCATCTCTCATGGACCCAAAGCCCTCCAAACCAAGGAATCCATTTTTTTCACCTCCAAGTATCTAATTTCATGCTTTAACCACAGTAGAGAATAAATTCTAGCTAACTAAGGTAAATCTATATTACAGACATCTGACATTGCTAAGACATTCTGAATTTAGGCAGAGTTCAAGGATCTTCAAGAAAACTTTTTCATTCAATGTATTTGTAGAAAGCTGACAATTAGGCTTTCAACAACTGTGGATGGATATGATCATCTGAACTTTGTCTTTCATAGGTTAGAAGAATGACATTATTCATTTAATGTGTTTGAAAGAGTAAGTTGTAAATGATGCTAATTCAACAAAAATTGATGGAGTGTAGGCTATGTGTCAGGGACAGTGCTGAGATATGAAAGTAGTTTACAGTGTAATGGTGAGCACATCCTACCAAAATCAAATTATTTCAATATAATATGGTGACTCAGTTGAGTTCTCTCCAAAAGTCATAGCTTTGGATGAAGGCTTGAATATTAGCAATTTATAAGGACAAATGATCCCAGGTTGGAGAAGGAAATGACAACCCACTCCAGTATTCTTGCCTGGAGAATTCCATGGACAGAGAAGCCTGGCAGTCTATAGTCCATGGGGTCATAAAGAGTTGGACTTGACCGAGCGACTATCAATCACTCATGATCCCAGGTAAGAAAGGTACAGGATGGAGAGAGTGATAATTCTGGGATCATCTAAGGAGCCGTATGGAATATATTTCAGAACTGTCAGTCCCAAGGGTTGAAAAGGTGAAGCATTTATCTGTCAGCTCAGTCACACATCAAGGGTTCTTCCACTATATTAACTTCAGGAAAATTCAGGTTGCCTGTGCATAAGAGTTGGCACATTCCCACAGTCATCCCATGCTAAGACAAAGAGAAGCCTGGGGCTGTAAATGTCCTGCCCAGTTGTATCTGTACCAACACAGCCAAGGATTACTTGGGTTACATCATTCCTTCTGGAACACAGGCTGAAATACAACATAGAGCTTAGAGAATACTGAAATGCCCAATTCACATGGTAAATGCTAAGATCAAGAGTGATGTAGAAGCAAGGAAAAGGAACCTTATTAATCCAACTTGGGCTTTAGGGAAGACTTCTGAGATAAATATTATGGTCAGATAGAGCAAAATAAAAATGTAAGAAGATGATGCTGATACTTCCAATGAAATCAGATCCTAAGAATCATGATTAAGAATACCAGGCTTTAAGAACCCTAAGCTACAGACTCAGAAGAATCACGACCTGTTGCGATCAGCCACCTCGCCATGGGACACACTGGATGAGAGCCATTTCACAACATCAGCTTCACCCCAACCCTTGTAAGTAAGGTAAAAGCCTTCTCTTGATCGATTCATGAAGGAAGTTGATCGGTTCATGAAGGAAGTAGTTCTCTCCTCTAAACTCCCTGTAGAACAGCAGTGCCTTCCCCTTCCAAGCAAAGAGGAAAAGAGCCCAAAGGAATCACTTATCACCTGGTTGTATCAGTATATGTATTTAGGCCCAGGATCTGAAGAGGACAGAAAGAGACATCACACTGGGGCACTTCTAGAAGTGAATCCAATACCACCTCCTTCACTCTTGAGTTCTAAGTCACCCAGAACATAAGATAGTGGCTCCTAAAAGGAAAAGTAAACCCAAAACTGGGGAGAGGGGAAGGAATAGTCAAGGGCCCCGGAAGTTAGATAAGATTGTGTGTTATACTAGATGGGACAACCAGAGCATGGTGCAAAGAGGCACATTCATGAGAACCAGAGGAATCTGAGACAACTGGCTGGTTGGGTGGGGTGGAGGGTGGGTGCAGTCACAAAATGCTGGGGAGTTTTTAGGAAGAACCTCTTTATTGGGTCCTCTTGGAAACAACATCTGTCCACAGCAAGCTCACCAAGCAACAGGCTAAATCAGCAGTACAGCCAACCAAATAGGAGACTACATGACTACAGTCTTGCCTTCCTTTGCCTCTAACAGTTAAGGAGGTAATTCAAGGAAAAGAGGTGTGTGAGTGCACGCATGCGTGCATGAGAGAATGAACACAAGCAAACTAGCTGTCTTACCTCTTCACTTGAAGTAAACTTGTACAGGGTGAGGGGTGAGGGGGTTGAATCAATTATGAAGTTAAAGTCTTAAAGCAAACAGTGCTGAGTCTTAAGAATTTAAGTGAAACTGTTTGAATAAACAGAGATCAATGAAAAACTGCAGAACTGGACTAAGATGGCCCATTAAGGGAACCCATTACATTCCCAGAAAAAGGAGGCTCTATTAGAACACAGTTTGCATCAGTTATTGAAACATAAGCTCATTCAATGACTCCTCAATAAACTGACTATAAAGATATTAATTATTGAGTCTTTACTATATGATCAACCCTTACTAATCCCTTCACATTCATAAAGTCATGTAAACACAGGAGTTACTTTTGAATTCCTTTTACACATAAAGGTAACTGAAGTTTAGAGAGAGTCAGTGACTTTTCATAAGATCCAGAGTTAAGACTTAAAATTCAAACTGTGTGCCTGACTCCACAATACACATTCTGGACTGCCATGTTACAATGTCACTCTTTGGAAAGGATACTGCAAGCAAACAGAAGAGTGTGAGCAAGGTGGAGTGGCATGAAACATTAGGATTTATATGTGGAGTTGCATAACATCCGGCATTAATAACGTATTAAAAGTGAGGTGAAGAACAGAAAGACATAGAAGCATGGAGGCCAGATCAGTGGGTGGGTGGAAATAAGTTCACGGAGATCCTTTAGGGCTCACTTGGCAAACTGTAGGCAGGAGAAAATGGGGAAATTCAGAAGGGTTTTTTAGGCAAGTGAGTAATATGGTGAGATCCATGATTTCTGCCAAGGTTAATCATTCACATATCTATTAATTTTGCTTTAGCCAAATAACGTACTCTGAATCTTTGCCTACCAACCTTAAAATTCATTTTGGTAACAAGGAAAACCAAGCAAGAGACCATAGATGATTGTGGTTCACAGCCATGATCACTACTAGAAAAACATCTTAAAGAACATCATAATAGTGCCAACATTCAAGAATTAAGAGCCAGACTATTCCATTCTCAATACTTAATTCAAAACTTTACAATTCGTTTCTTTTTTAGAATCACTTTCCACGTAAAATCAGAACAGTGCTTTAAAGATCTTTGCAATTTAGCAGCTTTTGAAATTTGACTATGGCATTTATTTATTGCAGGGAAAGGTTGGTCATGAGGTAATTTTAATGTTCATGCCTAGAATTTCATGTGACTAATTTGAAGGTCATACTTCTTAGCTGTTATGAATAATTTTTCTATGGATCTTTTGACATTGTAAAATGAAATATAATCTTATAACACTTTAAAATGCCTTTACCCTGGAGATTTTATTTCATACCATGGGCAGTTTCACATCGTGAAAGTATGGAATTTCAAGCCCAATTCTTAGAATAAAATTAGCAAATATTGTGAAGTTGATTATAGTGTTATTACCCAACACGAATAGCATGCAAACTCTCTGAAGTAGCCTATATAAAGCAAAGACTACTAAATTCAAGGCACTGGGGGAAAACCCAAAATGCAATCATCTCTGAATCTTAATCAGAATCCTTGAAGAAGACATATTTAATACTAAAAAATAAACCTCAAAATATATATACATAATTATAAAAAGTAAAACAGACATTTTTATGTTTAGTATTCATATATAAATCAATACAATTTCAAACTGCTAAAAATATGTTATCACATTTTCTATTGTTTTTATGCAGAGTTTAAAGGGCTTCCCTGATGGCTCAGATGTTAAAGAATCTGCCTGCAATGCAGGAGACCCTGGGTTTAGTCCCTGGGTTGGAAAGATCCCCTGGAGGAGGGCGTGGCAACCCACACCAGTATTCTTGTCCGGCGAATCCCTATGGACAGAAAAGCCTGGCAGGCTACATACAGTCTATGGGGTCGCAAAGAGTCAGACAAGACTGAGTGACTAAGCACAGCACAGCACATAGAGTTTAAAAAAAGAGAGACAAACAGATATGAAAGGAAACTCTCATCAAAATACACGAAGATATTTGTAGTTTTCTAGGCACCACAAAATACATGGCATTCTGGCTGAAATGCATGGCTGAAATCAGAAAATGTCAGTGTCTAATATCTTTTAGATGACATGTTAAATCGAAGTTTTCTAGAGATTAAAGATTACATGGTAAATCTGGTAAAAAGAAGTTATAAATCTAGAGTCCTGAAAAATGTCTTCAAAACTCTTCTTATCCCCTCCCTAAAATAAAGACCTCAATCTAATATAAATTAGCAAAGATATTTTCTGTTCAAAAAGCTGACAAGAGGTTATTATATATTTAGTGTTGTAACACACATAAATCTGCAATTTATGGAATGCCACAGTTCCATGGTTACAATAAAGTTCACTTTTGCTTCTCTTCACTGCATAGTGAATGGACGTGGATTTGTTTTACCCTATAGAATCTGGAAATTTGCTGTATGACAGGAAAGTATTAAAGGATATTGATTAAAAGAGAATGCAAAGCAATTGATTTGAAGTTGTAAAACTCTTACAATAATCTTCTTAAATGCATAATTTTCTTCCTTTACCTTACAAAACAAGGTCAAATTATGCTCAAGCAATATTTTTTTAAAAGATTAGAAAATAAAATATTTAGATTGATAGTCAAAAAACAAAAAAAACAACAACTTTTTTCATTTAGGACCACAGTTTAGTTTTAATGCATTTACCTGGCTTAGTTAAATGCATAGGAAAGAAGTAATAAAAAAAAAAAATAATTCTAACCTAGAAAAATTAATTATGTTATAATAGGAAAGCTGTGCTACTAGTAACTTTGAGATAATTATTATTAATTGTAAAAAAGATTTGTGTTTCAATTAGTAAAAACACTCAAGAATTATTGCAAAATATTTGTCTCAGGTCTTTCCATTTTCAGCAAAATGTGGGTCAATACAGATTGCCTAAAATTTTGAATGAAGCTGAACTATTTTTCAAAAGTTTGCTGGAAAGAATTACTATTCATTGGAAGAACTGATGTTGAAGCTGAAGCTTCAGGACTTTGACCACTTGATGCGAAGAGCCAACTCATTGGAGAAGACCCTGATGCTGGGAAAGATTGAGGGCAGGAGCAGAAAGGGGTGACAGAAAATGAGATGGTTGGATGGCATCACCTACTCAGTGGACATGAGTTTGAATAAACTACAGGAGATAGTGAAGGACAGGAAAGTCTGGTGTGCTGTGGTCCATGGAGTAATGAAGAGTTGGACACAACTTAGTGACTGAAAAACATTGCTAGAGATGGTGGGAAAATCAGGAAGGTCCTCCAAGACCAGAAGCAATGAAAAAGCTTAAATTCAAAGGGATAAGTCATTTTGGAACATCTTCTGGGGGCGTGTGATAAACCCTACTGTCTCTTAACTTTATTTTTAATAGGCACCATAGTAGTCAGAAGACAAACCCAGGACTCATGAATGGAGAGATTAAAACAGAGACTTCTGCATAAAGTTAGGATCCCCAAAGGCAATACCTTTTCTGGGAAAACTAGGAAAAAACCTTCCTCACAGAGGAAACTGGAGGGAAGTCTTGTTTGGCTGATCTTGGCTCTAAGTGGAAGAAAAATAATGAAAATTCTTCCCAGAAAATGCCCACTAACAGAGCCCTTATTTAAGCCTGACTCCAGAATTCTTTCATCCTGAGAATCTGAAAACTCCGAATTAGGATGATAGTAGTCCTGGGTCGACAGTGTCCATTAAGTGCATGGAGGCATGCAACTACTTTCTGGGAAGAAATATTATCAATCCTGGTCATGAGGAATTCTCACAGATAAAATTCCAAAGAACATCAATTTAGAAAGAAAAGTCGCAGAACAAATGAGAAAACATCAACAGATATAGCAACTGCAGAAATATTCCCACAAAAACTGTAAATACAATGATCAGAAACAGAGTGTGAAAGCAATACTAGATATCTTTAAAGAAATTAAAAGTTAGAGAATCAAAAGTCTGATTAAAGAACAAGAGATTGTAACAAAAAATATCAGGGTAGATTAGAAAAGAATCATAGAAAAGAAACATAAATAGGACTACTAGAAAGAAAGAATACAGTAATTTAAATTGAGAATATATATAGCAGATAGGTTAGTCAGCAGATTAGACATAGTTGACAACAATTAGTGAAGTGGAAGAAACATTAAAAAGTAACCTAAAAAATAGCACAGATAAGCAAAGAAATATATTTATTTAATGCAGCCATCCTGCAAATACAAGGTGTTCTAAAATTTAAAATCCTTTGATAATCTGCTAACTTACAACTTTAAAAAAGATTAAAGTCAGTTTACAGAACTAGTTATCATTAACATTAAAATACTGTATTTTTCATTGTTAAAAGTGATTGCTGTAGTTGTGTAGGGGAAGCACACTGATTGAAACCACCCACACTGGCCAGGCACCATAGTAACCATTTGCATGAGTTGTTTTATGACAGGAGATCCTGACAAGGAATATGGAACTAATAAGCCACCACCAACCAGAAAAGTTCGGGAAAGGTCTAAAGGAGACACCATGTGTCCGTCCACTTCCCAGAATCCCTCTTGCCAGCAGCCATCTTGGCTGAGCTATGCCTGCGCCACCAGAAAAGACTCTGAATTAGAATGATTGGCCAAAGACCACCCTGAAACTAATCCCATTGCCATAAAACTCAAGACTGGGAGCCACACGGCAGAGCGGTTCTCCTGGGTTCCCTTACCCTCCTGCTCTCAATCTGGGTACCCTTCCCAATAAAATCTCTTGCTTTGTCAGCACATGTCTCCTCAGACAATTCATTTCCAAGTGTTAAGCAAGAGCCCGCTCTTGGGGCCCTGTAGGGGGGCATCCCCCTTCCTACAACATTTTGAATAAAATAATGGTTAAAGAAAATTTATCTTTTATAAATAATATTAAACCATGGACCTAAGAAACAAACAAAGTGAATCCAGAATAAACAGACAACTACAAAATAGAAATCTCACAACCAAAAAAAATTCCTTTTCTTATAAAGTCAACTTTTTGTAAATTAATTTCATGTAAATTAATAGAAACTGTACATTTTTAAATTTTTAATATAAAAGAAACTTTGAGACCAAATTAATTTTTTTAAATTCCCAGATATTTTGAAATCTATTTGAATGAAAGCAGAGTAGTAATGATTAAATTTAGTCAATTTCATATTCACAATGTGCGTATCAATATAAATTCTATGTACTCATGTATTCATTTTGTTATTCAGTCCTAAAGCAATTTTAAAATTGAGACTTTAAGTATATGATACAGAAAATATTATTTTTAAAAATTATAATTTTAAATCATTCAACACTATACACATTATACTTTTATATGAAAGATACAACTGATCAGTTAAATATGACTAGTCCCCAATTAGTCAATCCACATATATTAATATTAAGCTATCATGTGCTGAGTATACTCTGTGGAGGACACACCCAATAGGGATTTATATTTAATTGAAAAGACAAGAATGCAAACCTTTTTTTTTTTAGAAATTAAATAAAATAAAGGAAAACACACAGTAAATGATAAAGTGTGAGCAAGAAAAAAAACAAAAAATCAAAGATGCAATATGAGTACAGATGCTGCTCCATACCATGTAGGTTTTCGTATCCTGAGAATCAATCAACAGCGCATCAAGAAGATTTGGGGGAAAATCACAGAGAATTCCCAAAGAAAAGCTTGAATTTGTCACATCTTTGACAACTATTAACACAGCAATTACACTGTCTTTACAACTATTTACATAGCATTTACACTGTATTAGGTATTATAAGTAAACCAGTGAGTATCCGGGAGAAGGGGCATTAGTTAGATGAAAACATCTAATTTTTAAAAAGGATGTGGGCATTGTATATAAAGTATGTGAGTTGAAAAATTGATGCTTTTGAACTGTGGTATTGGAGAAGACTCTTCAGAGTCCCTTGGACTGCAAGGAGATCCAACCAATCAATCCTAAAGGAAATCAGTCCTGAATATTCACTGGAAGGACTGATGCTGAAGCTGAAACTCCAATACTTTGGCCACTTGATACAAAGAACTGACTCATTGGAAAAGACCCTGATGCTGGGAAAGACTGAAGGCAGGAGGAAAAGGGGATGACAGAGGATAAGTTGGTTGGATGGCATCACCGACTCTACGGACATGAGTTTGAGTAAGCTCCGGGAGTTCATGATAGACAGGGAAGCCTAGCATCCTGAAGTCCATGGGGTCGCAAAGAGTCGAACACGATAGAGTGACTGAACTGAACTAAGCACTCATTGGTGAATTTTGATAACCATGCGGCTCCTGGAACCAAGCCTTCCTGCAGCTACTGAGGGATGATTTGTTTCAGTAAACAAATTGTTTCAGTAAACCATTACAATTTCATCAAAGAGATTCAAAACTATTTAAACTAGGGAAACCCCTTCTTTTACATATTCAAATTAATTTTTAAATTTATTTTAAATTAAAATTTTAAATTTATTCACTACCTTAAACCCTTTGAAAGTACGCACACATTCATATTCTTTCTTCCTCTCCCTCTCTGTCTGTCTCTCCCTTTCTCTCTTCTACACAGATAAATTTAGTCTCGTGGTTATTTTTTAAAAGTATAGTATACGTGTCTTAAGAGCGTCCCTGGTGGCTCAGATGGTAAAGAATCTGCCTGCAATGGGGGAGGGTTCAATCCCTGGGTTGTAAGATCCCCTGGAGAACAGAATGACAAACCGCTTCAGTATTTTTGCCTGGAGAATCCCATGGACAGAGGAGCCTGGAGAGCTATAGTCCAGATTGCAAAGAGTCTGAGGTGACTGAGCAGCTAACACTTTCACTTCATGAATGTCTTAAAGACTGTTACTAATACTTTAACCTAATTTGCATCTTAAATGGACTTGTTTATGTATATTCAATCTAAAAAGTCTCATCTAGATAATAATATTCCTGAAGTACATATATTGTATAATATAAATTGTACAAAAATTCAGGAAAATTTAGCAAAATATTCTTATTATAAAGTTATTTGCTGTGTTTAGCCGTTCAGTCATGTCTGACTGTTTGCAACCCCAGTGACTGTAGCCTGAGAGCCTCCTCTGTCCATGGGGGTTCTCCAGGAAAGAAAAGTGGAGTGGGTTGCTATGTCCTTCTCCAGGGGATCTTCCCAACCCAGGGATCAAACCCAGGTCTCCCACATTGCAGGTGGATTCTTTACCATCTGAGCCACCAGTTTAAATTCAAATGATAGTATCATCATCTATCTTGTATATGTTTAAAACTGTATTATTTTAGGCATTTTCACATTCAGAAAACATATAAAAGTTGCATTAGGATCTAAAATTAATGTTAAAACTATTTAAGATTAACACATAATGCTAAATAAAAACATCCTTTTTTTAGCTTACTAGCTGGCAAATATTTATTAGATAAATTATTGACCAAAAAAAGGTATTGGGAAAAAGTCAAGATAAATTCTTATGAAACTAAGAATTACAATGTTATTTTTACTTCCAAAAATTGTAATACTGCAATTGTTTTTAAAAGTATTATCTATTGCTAGCTACTATTTAAAATTGATTTGCCCCTTTATTTACTTTGCTACAAAATAACTATTATGGATGGCATAATTTACCTCCCAATAACGGTGCAGATTCATGAAAAAGAGTGGTTTTTTAATTTCTGTTTTAAATATTTATGTTAAAGCAGTAATAAACATGTATATTAGATCAGTGTTCTGAGCCCTATATGCTTTTAAAAAAAACTGAACACTTTTTTTAAACATAGGTCATAAAGAACAATGGTGATATATATGAAATACACCATCATTTATATCACTTTCTTAGATCCTTCAGTCCTGGCAGAGACCACAATTAATTTAGAACTTCTCATTTATTTCCTATCAAAGATTTGGCTACCATACAATTAAAAAAAAAGCAAAACCCAAATTTTTTTTTAACTACATTTGATTGAAGTATAGATGCTGAAGCCAAAACTGAAAATGAATGGATTTTTCTATAGACTAGCTGATCTGTTTATTCCAGAAATAGTCACTGTTCAGTAACACTAGCCATGACAGATCAACACCTTGAAGATTTATTGAATGCACCAGTTTATGATCAGTAACTGTTCATGTGTATTGCTTTATGTAGACTCTTTGAATACTACAAATTATCAACTACAGGTATTTTTTAAGTAAAATTTTTTCTTGGGTTTACCACTGTACCACCTGAGAAACCCTACGGAATAAATGTAAATGACAAACTGTAAATTAAAATTCTTTCCCAATTCTGAGAGTTGTGTGCAGAAAAGGAGGCAAAGTATAGAGAGGCTAAAATTAACATAGCTTATTTGAATGTAGGGACCTCCCTGGTGGTTCAGTGGCAAAAACCCGCCTGACAATCAGGAGACACAGGAGACGGGTTTGATCCCTGGGTCGGGAAGATCCCCTGGAGAAAGAAATAGCAACCCACTCCAGTATTCTTGCCTGGGAATATAGGACAGGAGTGTGGCGGGTTACAGTCCATGGGGTCGCATAAGAGTCAGACATGACTTAGAGAGTAGACAATTTGTAGAGATTAATTTGAAAACACTTCAAGTTGAGAATACTGTGGTACCTCAAAAAATAGGCAGGGAGTGTACATTTAAGTGTGAGACAGACAGGTGGGGAACTTCAGTCCTACCACTGATGGACTTGCATATCCAAAGGATTGGTCCTCAGAACAGAATCAGTGTCTGGGGAACAGAAAGGGAAAAGTCAGGGTAATAAAGAAAACAAAAATATTTACATATGTAGGAACTAGACTGCTTGATTAACAGAAAGAAAAGCTCTTGAAAATAAGGCTAAATATATAGTGTTTAAAGTTATGAGGAAAGAGTAAATAGTACTTTTCCAGTTTCTAGAAAAGGATAAATAGTAAATGACAAGTGTCTTATTTATTTTATAATATCTTTAGCACAAACTAAAGTGAAACAACTGTAATGGAGGGTAGGGAAAAAAAAAGTTTTCTTCATTTCCAGACCAAATACCAACATTAAAACAATATTAAGTACATATAAATGAAAGTAGTTTGGCTCAGACAGGCTGGCAAATATAACATTTAAGTGAAAAAGGCACCAAAATATTTCCTTCTCTATTAAAACCCCAAAGAAATTTAATTTAAACTTAATTAGAGTTTTAAGTAGAACATTACACATTAATTATCCAGTCTCCAAGGACATGCAAAATAATGTCCTTTTGCAGGAAGTTGGTTCAGCATTGACTAGTTGCCAACTGTCAAACTAAGGAATTTTTAAAGAGAATTGAATGCAGAGGTTTAAAAAGGTAGAGGAATTAAGATAATATATACATGTATAAATAATCAGTAGAGCTCTTGTTATAATTCTCTGTGAAACTATACATTTAAAATGAGAGAAGCATAGTGCAAATGAGAAAGTTTTCATTTAAATCTTTTAAAGATAAGAAAATATATTATCATCTTACATAAATTGTCACTTTTTTAAGAAAAATAACTTCAATTAAAAAATTCAAGTTGAGATATATGTCCTTACAATCCACAAATCTTTTATCATTTATTTATGAATGTTTATTCTTTTAAATAAACAAATGATGAATCTGTAAATTAAATATCCAAATGGTGAATAATGATACCTAAATGAATTTATAGGAATTTCTTATATGCAAAATATGTCATTAATATTTATTATCCTCAAATTGTACATGTACATAATACAAGTAATTGAACTTAAAACACAGGAAATCATCATGCCTAAGAGTTTGATGTGGATTATGAGCCTAGACATTGGCCAGTCTTCAACAAATGAGAAACTTTAATCAAAAGCTCCGGACCAAACACCATTAGCTGTTTGAATAGAAACTGAAGTAAAGCTTCCTTTGGGAGAATTTCATGCTGCCTGAAATTTTCACTCTTAAAAAAGTAGTGAAGTTGTAATCTCCCTCCATCTTGCAATGGTATTTTCATATTGCTATGTGTTTACAGTTTCAAAATATGAATTTTACATGTAAGGGTAAAACTATATTCAAATTAAACATTTAAGAATAACAAAATACATTTTGTTTTTAAACTCTATTACCATTCCTCATGTTCATTCTGCTTCTCTTCCTATAACTAGTCATTTTAAAATGCTTGAGACATAACCCTTTATTTAAATGCATTCTTAGATGTATACTGTGGGTTTGCAGTCACGTATTTTAAATTTATAAGCATATATTCTCCATAATTCCTTCTGCTTCTTACTTTGCTTTAATATAACATACTTTCAGGGTCTATAAATTTCCTGTTACATTTCGACTGAGGTAGAAATCTCCCAAGATGGCCCCCAATGATTCACACTTCTTGATAACAGTGTTCATGTTTGATTACCTCCCATTGTGAATCAGAGCTGGCTGTGTGTGTGACCAATAGGATGAAGTAGATAAGAGGCCATGTGACTTCTGTGGCTAGGTCCTGAAAAGCAATATGGCTTCTGCCTGACTCTTTCTCTCTTAGGATCTGTGCCCAGGAAACACGTAGGGGAGGAAACCCAGGTCAAAGGGAAAGGTCACATGTAGACAATCTAGTGAACAGACCCAGCCAAGTCTTAGCTAAACATCATCTTAAAATGTCAAAAATATAATCAGTTTTCAGATAATTCCAATTTCTAAGTAGCTCCATCTGAGGCCAAATGGAATGAGATAAGTCATCCCCATTAAATTGCAGACCTATGTTACTTTGGGAGTTCTGAGAAGTAAGTGCCAAGCAGAGATCAGATGTTCAAGAAATTTGTTCTGAAAAACGCTTGTGAAGGACAAAGTTGGGTGGGGTAGGGGGGGCTGAGGCAAAAAAAGTCTTCAGATTATGATATAAGTATAACACTTTTGATAAGAAAGAAGGAAGAAAGGAGAGTTGGTTAAAAAGAATTTCAGACTACACTGAATTTCTAAAAAATCTTGACTAGGCTGATGGGGACTTCCTAGGGAAAAATCGCCCATAAAGGAGTCCAATATTAGGCAAAAATGCTCTAGTGCTTTTGCCATGTTCAGTCACTGGCTGGGGGGAGCCCTGGGAAAAGAAGGCCATGGCATGAACACCATAGCAGATTCAATGGTGCAGTAACTGGAGGCTGTCAGTTAGCTCTGCCCCATACTGAAGTTTCTCTCCACCACCTACTCCATTCAACGCACAGAGCCACTGTTCTATGAATCTTTGGGTAATAGGTCCCTCACACCGCCCAAGGACTTCTACCAAGAGGACCTTCCTTGTTAAAAAAGTTTTATTTCACTGGCTCTGATGGTGCTACACACCAGTGATTTTCTCTGGCTATTCCCCAGTCTCCTCAGCCAATGTACTTATTTCTCCAGTTTTTTAGTTCCAACTCCACTTTTCACAATTTTTTTCTCTTGTTTTACTTTCTCACATGTAGAAAATCATTGCATGCCTGGCAAATGAAGACAAGTGCATTACCAGCTTATATCTTTTATAAGCTCTCCTCTCTCAATTCAATTTAATGCTTACAATTTTTCTTCTAAAGGATGGGTTTTTCTGGGCTTCAGGCTCATCTAACTTCTTAAAGACATTTTTACTTAATGTAAAGAATAGATAATAGATAATGTAAATACACAATACTTTTAGACAAAGATCATATTAGGAGAAGAGCTAAGACTGAAACAATCTACACACATCCTCTCATTCAAATTCTTAAAGCAATTTAGATATTCTTACTAGTATACCAGTCTATGTTTTCAGTGATGAATGTGAGGAAATTTTGTAAGTGTTTATATTCAATATGTGGTTAAGAGTTCAGATAACTAGGGATACACACTATTTGCAGTATTAGGTGACTCACTGATGACTCATTCACATGAGAAGGGAACATGTTTTTATTTGGACCTAAAAGGAAGTATGAGTGGGATATGGCTGTCAAGAGAATTTGACTTTCTTGAGGGTGTAGGTAGAACAATGCTTTCAAACCCACAAAGAAAATACTATGTACATTTAAAAATATGAGACCACAGGGAATAAAGAAAGATTGATCTGAAAAATAAGACTAAATGAGTGTTCTGTCATAAAAGGAAACACAAGACAGATTATATAATGAATTATGCCACAAGTTTGAGAAAACATCAAGTTTTATTTTCACATGGAAAGTGGAGAAGAGATGGCCCTAAATCTTCCTTTTTATGATTGATTTAATTATCACTCCAATAACTTTTTGATGTACAGCAAATAGTAAGATAAAGTATACATTAATAGTTACATTTCGTTAGTAAAGAACATTTTCATATAACACATCAAAGAGTAGCTCTAGAAGAATGCCAAAGATGGGGTGGGGGTGGGGGGCAGAAATTGGTTGTCTTTGGATCCCTGTTAACATTTATTTTGGTCCCGAGTCTATGCTACCTAATAAGAACGCACCACCACCTTGTGGAAATTCCTTCCAACTACAAACACATGATCCCAAGATCCAGATGGATTCAAGGAACAGATTATCAGATCAACCTATTTCATTTTCATTTCATGTAGTTTGACTACTGGTTCTACATGGGCTTCTCAGTGATGAAGTGATAATGATAAGGAATCCACCTGGCAATGGAGGAGATGCAAGAGACTCGGGTTCATACCCTGGGTTGAGAAGATCCCCTGGAGTAGAAAATGACAACCCTCTCCCTCCGGTATTTTTGCCGGGAAACTTCATCAGACGGAGGAGCCTGCAGGGCCAGAGTCGATAGGGTGGAAATGAGGTGGACTCGACTAAGCGACTGAGTACAGCACAGCATGGCATTGTTTTTATGCGGCTTACAACCAAATCTTAGTCTCTCAACCCAGCCTCTCTCTTCAACTCTAGTACTATCTTTCCAATTGTTTGGTTCAGTTCCCCACTTGATAGTTTTATTGCCACTTAAAATACCATAACTTGCAAACAAAATTCTTCAAAATAGTTCCACTTAAATGCGTGGACACTCATATAGTAGTGTTCAGTCATCCAGGTTAAAAACGTTGGCCTTCTTTGACTTATTTGTCCCTGAAAATCCACTTCACCTTAAAATTAACCATCAAGTTCTGTTTGTCCTAACCCTAAGTGTTTTTCCCTACTTGTTCTCTTCTTTTTATCTCTATCGACAAAACCCTAGATAATGCCTTCAAATTTGCATACCTAAGCCATTATGCACGCTAAGTCACTTCAGTCATGTCCACCTCTGTGACGCTATGGATTGTAGCCCATGAGGCTCCTCTGTCCATGGAATTTTCTAAGCAAGAATACTGGAGTGGGTTGTATTTCCTTCTCCAGGGAATCTTCCCAACCCAGGGATTGAACCCAAGTCTCTTACGTCTCCTATATTGGCAGGCAGGTTCTTTACCACTAGTGCCACCTGGGAAGCCCAACTAAACTTGGAATGATCAAGTCTTATAACCAGTATATATGCTTCTAGTGATGGGACCTAAGATCATGGCATCTGGTCCCATTATTTCATGGCAAATAGAAAGGGAAAAAGTGGAAAGAGTGGCAGATTTTATCTTTTTGGGCTCCAAAATCACTGTGTACAGTGACTGCAGCCACAAAATTAAAAGACATTTGCTTCTTAGAAGAAAGCTATGACAAACCTAGACAGCATACTAAAAAGCAAAGACATCACTTTGCCAACAAAGGTCCACATAGTCAAAGCTATGGTTTTTCCAGTAGTCATATACAGATATGAGAGCTGGACCATAAAGAAATCAGAGCACTGAAGAACTGATGACTTCAAACATGGTGCCAGAGAAGACTCTTGAGAGTCCTTTGAATAGCAAAAGCACACCAGTCAATCCCAAAGGAAATCCTCCCTGAATATTCATTGAAGGAATGATGCTGAACCTGAAGCTCCAATACTTAGGCCACCTGAAGAGCCAACTCTTTGGAAAAGACCCTGTTGCTGGCAAAGGTTGAGGGCAGAAGGAGAAGGAGGTGACCAAGGATGAGATGGTTGGATGGCATCACCAACTCAAGGGTTGGATGGCATCACCAACTCAATGGATTTGAATCTAAACAAACTCTAGGAGATAGTGAAGGACAGGGAAGCCTGGCATGCTGCAGTTCATGGGGTTGCAAAGAGTCTGACATGACTTAGCAACTGAACAACAGCAATGCTTGCAGGGTCTCCTTTCCCCCACTGCCACTATAAATACCGTACCTCTCCCCTGTGTAAGCTTACTTGGTCTGTTTAGACTCTATGGCCTCCAATACACTTATTAAGGTCTGTATGTTTCCTGACTCCTTTCACATCATTGTGCTGAATACTGACGTTCCAACCATAATCTCTACTCACAGTGTCCCAAATGTGCTCTAGTACTTTCCTCCCTCAATTTCTATGCTCACACACTCTCTGGCATGCCCTTCTACCACATCCAGAAGTCAGAATTTTTGTATGTGTTTGCATATTTTCATAGTGAAGTTTAGCAAACTTAAAGATTTTTGACAGAAAAATTCTTTTAACCACTCTGAAAAATATTCCAACCAGATGTTAAAAAGATACACATGGAGTAATGGCTACTGACTTGACAAGTTAGGTAGCTAAATCCATATTGGTAATCAGTGGCATTAAAAAAGCTGATATATGAAGGAAAAGAACATCTCCTCTCCTATCTTAATTTTTATCCACTTAATTTGCTGTGTTTTATTTTCTTTTGTATAAAATCCTGAACAATTATTTAACTTAGAGTTTAGCAGGCATTTTGATCTTCCTGTTTCATTTGCTAGCCCAGATTGCCTTACTGACTGACCTTGTAGTTTAATCAAATGAATTTTATGCTTTTTCAAGAGAATAATGCGTATAACTTTAGCTTTCAATGGATAACTTTCTTGTACTTGGCAATATAGTTTAGGATGAGTTGATGATAGAGGAACTGACCATAGGGTGGGAGCATGGAGTAATAACTAGAACTGGGTATATGTTTAGAATCAGATCAGATCGGAATTATAATAGTTTTTCAAGAGACTTGGTAGGATTGGGAGGAAGCAAGATAGATCACCTTTTAAGTAAGATATACTGGAGAACGAATGAGATGAGTGGTATTCAAAAGATTATTAAACAGAGGAGACAGACTTCGGTCAAGTTTTTTTAAGCAGCACCAGGGAGAGCTCCCTGCATATGTTAGCCTCTATTTGAAGGAAACTAATGGTCTGCTCCTTCACTGCTGGCCGCTAGAAACTTTTCAGATGGACTTGATTCCCAATGGTAGTCTATGTGACAGCATAGGTCTCAGGCTTGTTAAGTCAGATCCTAATCCTCAGTCAATGAGGTTCCACACTCATATACCTAAAAATTATTGGGATACATCCAGTACAGGTTAACTGGGAGTTCATGCTACAGGATTAATTTTGGTGGGAAGAGATTCTCCTAAAATCGCAAGATCTTCTTAGTCAAAGTTTTTTGTTTTTTGTTTTTCTCCACCATATAATTATCCTGGAGAAATGGGCTGAAGAACATCACCTTACCCATGATTATACCTCCCTTGACCCCATGTCCCAGGGCAGCCTAAAGCCCTAGTTCATATAGTGATTAAAACCAAAACTCTCTTTTCCCAATTCTGCATAACTCTGAAGGGCCATTAAAGCTTCAAGTCCATCATGGGGTCACCTGAAAACTTGTTGGGACTATACCATAACCCAACTTCTTATTCAGTCCAATCCTCTTCATTTCCTTTTCGCAGAAATGTGAATAAATTGCCATCCTGGCAGGAATAATTAACCCAGACCATAAAGAGGAGGTGTGGATGCTATTACACAATGGAGAGAAGAAGGAAATGAACATATTTGGCATTTAGGTTGTCAACTGGGATGTGCATGACACAACAGCAGCAGCCTCAAAAGAGCATGGTAACAGCACCCTCAGACGAGGGTCTTGCCACCCCACCAGATAAGCCATCTAGACCAGCAGCATTTCCAAGGACGAGGCAAATCTAGATAATAGAGGAAGGAGATGCTGAGCATCAGCTGCACCCTTTAGAGGCTGGGGATCAACTACTAAACTTTCTCTTATTTATTCTGCTGAAAAAATAGGGCCATCAGAATCCTGAAGGAGCTGCTGTCAATCTGTCCTGTAAAGTAAGGGGAGGCAAGTAGCTCTAGGGTTGGACTGTGAGAGATGCTGTTCTGTCCTATTCAAATCCCCCTTTGGGGCCTGAAGAGATGATTCTCCAGCTGCTGGGAAGTCTGTTGAAAGCTTTTAAATCTATTCTCAGCCCACTGAAGAATTACCATAAGCTGAAGAAAGCCAGAGAGCTGTTGTGGCTCTCAGAGCAACCCATATCTAGTGACTAGTGAATATGAGGCAGTCTTGAAGGACCATCCCAGCTTCAACCATGATGTTGGCTAAGACCTTTGTTGCACTTGCATCACAATCCAAATTCTCTCCCTACTTAATTCTGTTTCCTTCCTTTTTTCAAAATACCCTATTCAATTTCCTGCATACTAAATTTCCATTTCAAAGTCTGCTTTCCAGGAGGTTCAATCTGATATCTACAACAGTAGGTAAATTAGATATTTCTGAAAACAATATAAACTTTTGCTAATGGTTAAAAAAATATCACCTTCATGGTTTGTGAAGGAAATACCCATTATATTATGTGTGCTCAACCATATCAATGTGCTCAATTGATAGAAAGGTATAAATTCTCTGGAGTTGTCCTCATTTTTGTCCAGGAGGAATGTAGATATACATATTTCAAAACATTTTTAAATGTTGCAAAGATATCTTAAAATTGAAGAGAACTAAAATTATAAATCCATAATGTGCATATCCCATCAGTTCAGTTCAGTTGCTCAGTCGTGTCCGACTCTTTGTGACCCCATGATCCGCAGCACGCCAGGCCTCCCTGTCCATTGCCAACTCCCAGAGTCCACTCAAACTCATGTCCATTGAGTCACTGATGCCATCCAACCATCTCATCCTCTGTCGTCCCCTTCTCCTCCTGCCCTCAATCTTTCCCAGCATCAGGGTCTTTTCAAATGAGTCAGCT